>NW_025335641.1:285489-352660 GCF_004798865.1 Varanus komodoensis
TGTTGTTGCTCAGACTTCCTAAGGCCCATTTGACTTCACATTCCAGGATGTCTGGCTTGAGGTCAGTGACCACCCCATCGTGGTTATCAGAGATGTTAAGCTCTTTCTTGTATAGTTCCTCTGTGTAATCTTGCCACCTCTTCTTAATCTCTTCTGCCTCTGTTAGGGCCCTGCCATTTTGGTCCTTTATCATGCCCATCTTTGCATGAAATGTTCCCTTCATATCTCCAATTTTCTTGAAGAGATCTCTGGTCCTCCCTATTCTTTTGTTTTCTTCTATTTCTTTACACTGTTCATTTAAGAAGGCATTCTTATCTCTTCTAGCTATTCTCTGGAATTCTGCATTCAATTGTTTGTATCTCTCTCTTTTTCCCTTGCCTTTCGCTTCCCTATTTGTAAAGCTTCCTCAGACAGCCATTTTGCTTTCTTGCATTTCTTTTTCTTTGGGATGGCTTTAGTTGCTGCCTCTTGTACAATGTTGCGAACCTCCGTCCATATTTCTTCAGGCACTCTGTCTATCAGATCTAATTCCTTAAATCTATTTGTCACCTCTACTGTATATTCATCAGGGATATGATTTAGGTCATATGTGAGTGGCCTAGTGCTTTTCCCTACTTTCTTCAACTTAAGCCTAAATTTTGCAACCAGAAGCTCATGATCTGAGCCACAGTCAGCTCCTGGTCTAGTTTTTACTGACTGTATAGAGCTTCTCCATCTTTGGCTGCAGAACACATAGTCAATCTGATTTCTGTGTTGACCGTCTGGTGATGTCCATGTGTAGAGTCATCTCTTGGGTTGTTGGAAAAGAGTGTTTGCTGTGATCATCGTATTCTCTTGACAAAATTCTATCAGCCTGTGCCCTGCTTCATTTTGTACTCCAAGGATTGTAAGCATTATTGGAATGCAAATGACATGGCAAACAGTAGGACTTTGCTTCCTAGCTTTGGGTTGTGGGAGAAAACATAGCACTTAGTGTATTTCAATACAGCAGATTGCACACTCCTTTGGTTATAACAATCTATTTTATGATATGACTGAACTTTCTTGTTTGATAGAAATATGTCCTATTATGGTGTTTTACAGGCAAGTGAGGTTCACATGGGCCCCTCCCTAACATGTTGAGAAAACATGAAAAGGAAGGATGCACGGGCAGTTCTATGACCATTCCCTTATTTGCCCATTTTGATCGCGTGGGAGAAGACTCTCCCCAGATGGTGTGTGCATTAGAACTCTCATGCACATAAGAGGCCCTAACTGGTTTCAGACAACATGGCAGACCATATCATGGTGGTTTCCACTGTAGCTTGTCATAATTTTTGAATGCAGCCTGGCACTTTCTTCCTTTACATACATAGTTGGTTTCTCTGACATTCCTCCTGCCCACCTTCTCTTTTCCCTCTTTCTCTTTCTCTCTCTGGCTCCTCTTTTGCTGTTTCTTTGTCTGTTACCCTCTCCCTCTTCCCATGTAAGAGAATGGCATAATTTATCCATTCATTTGTATTGGATCAGAAAAACCCTGCCAAAAATAGGTTGGAAGGTTGGGGAAGGTTACTTTTCACAAAGAATTCTGTTACTCCAAGGGCCCTTGATAACAGAAGGACTCAGCCCCTCCATCCTTTTTTCAACAGGACTTCATCTGTCCCTATTTAAATTAATGGGCTTTGTATAGTAACATCCGATTCTGAAACTGTAGTAGCAGACTGGCTGCCAGTATAAATTTTTGAATACAGAGGTAATATGTATATGAGAATGCACATTGGCCAGTAATTTACCTATTAAATTGTGCGCTATCTGCCATTTCTGAACCAGCTGTAAGGAGGTTTGCACCACACCTAGAACACATTACACTAATCCAGTCTTGAAGTTACCAGTGTTTGAACTAAAAGTTTGGACAAATACATTAAGTAATACATTTCTAAATTCTATTTGTAAATGTTAGTATTTGAGTAGTGACCTCTTGTGGTCACAGTCAGTTTTAACTCAGATTTTAAAACAATATTAGCCATTCTGCTATAATGGTTAAGCAACCTTTAGCCAGAATAGGAAAGATTTCATTCACTGTTTCTTAAAGCATAAATACTTGCAGTTCAGTACAGCTTTCACAGGGTCAGTTTCCTTTGGAGCACGGGAAGTGCCACAGACTATGAGCCCATCTGTGGTCTGCATGTAATTTTTTTCCCTTTTGGTTCTGCTTGTGTTCCACATAGGATTCACTTCTTTCCCTGCTACCTGTTTCTTTGTTCATAGTCCTAACTGCCTTTTTCTCCAAGGGAAACCTATACCTGCTTGGCTGTTCCTGAATTCTGCATTGTACTTTCCCTGAGGAGGAGGATGGTAGAACCTGTTGGAAAGAGCAATAGTCTTAATCATGCTATAGTAGGAGTTGTGATTTAGTGTCATACAATCAATGTCTTTGTGGTATTATGGAAGTGAATCTGAGGCACCGCTTGACTCTTTGGGGCAATTCACACACAACATGAATGGTTACAGCACCTTTCTTATCTTGTGTCCTGTGTTTACACATTTGCAGAGTCTCATGAAACTACTTGCGTGCCTTCATCCACATGCATTCATCCTCCCTCTTAATGGTGGCATGTATCCCATCAGTCCCTACAGCTGGGAACCAATTCCAGTATGCATTGTTTCTGACTGCATTACCTGCCTCTCCCACATTGGCCCACATACTCTCCTTGGTGTGTTCTCAGCTGGCTGCTGCTTCTTCCCTGCTACTCTGCAGAGGCCCTATTTATTTATTGTTCGTTGCATTTGTATGCTACCTCATAATAAACAATAGTAGCTAAAACCACCTGAATAATAATATAAAGTAGAAATATAATGTGCAAACAGTATATGAGCAACAATAAAACCAGCAATGGAAAACCAAATAAAGCATAATCCTAAAAACAAATACTAAATAAAAATGTCATTTACTCATTAGAGTTGCATGGATTCCCCCATGATTGATGTTCTCTGTCTTCCCTCCTTGTGTGCACTCTCCAAAGCCCAGCCGGGTTGCCTGTCTAGCCACCTCCTCTCATAATTGCCAAGAAGCTCATCTTGGCTGCTTGGCATGATGGTGTTGCCATATCTTTGTGTGGGATCTCACACAATAGTTCTGTCCCTTCTCACATGAGGTGCATGCCTTTACATGTGAGGGGACAGCATGCTTATGTGGGAGGCCATGCCAGGCATGCAAAGACAGGCATCTTGGTGACCTGGCCAGGAGGTGGGTAGGTGGGCGATCTGACTTTGGGGAGTGCCCTGTCTGTTGGCACCTCAATTATTGGTAGGCAAACAGGGCAGTTGAGAATGCTGACTGGAGCCACTGTGGTCACTCTTGCTATTGAGCTTGCTGGCTGAAATGTGAAAACCACAGAAAAACACTGCAGCTGGTTTCATACATAATGAGAAGCTATGCTGGAATGAGGAAACAATGTATTGGTTCTCTGTGGAGATTCACAGTAACCAAATATGCCACATTTCACCATGCTTCCAGTATTCACACATAATGACAAGCTAATCCCATGGTGGCTTGTTGTTATGTATAAATACAGCCATGCTATACATTTGTAAATATAAAGTTAACAATATGAATAAAGTTCTCTGGGGCATTCACACAGATAAAAGAGCAGATAAAATATAATAAATATAGACAAAATAACTATAAAACATGAAGATAGCAAAAAATTAAAAGCCATTTTAAAACCATTTTTAAGAAGCTGTAATAGGTTATACAAATTAAAAGTCAGTTAAGCAGTTTCACATAATGCTCCAATTTAAAACTATTTACCAGTCTGATCATAAAGAACATCCTTAACCTAGCACTGAAAAGAGATTAAAGTTTGTGCCAACAGGGGCCTCAGTGACTGTTGGGTAGGCAGTACAGCAACAAAATCCTCAGTATGTTCCGCTGGCCCAGCACAGGATACAAACACTATAGACTAGGAATCAGATGGGCAGGAAATCTGGTGGGGAGTGTGTGTGTGTGTGCACACATGCATCTGTAGACCATAGGTACCTCCAGTCCTCTAGTCTTCTCTGAGGCTGTACCAAGGACCTTGTAGGGCAGAATTGGAGTAGCTAACTCCTTTCTGTTTGTCCACCCAGGTCTCAGTTATACATGCTGGACTGGCTGCTTCATCTGTTATTAAGTCATGGATGAGGAAGGTCTTGTTGTGCATTGAATTGGCATTTAAAAGCAACAACCAGACACCTGAGGGCAGGCTTATAGGGGAACTGCCAAACCTGTGGTTGGGAGGAAGGCCAAAACATGGCACAGTCTTTAAGTGACTTGCCTGCATTCCCTTTACCTGTGTCACCCTACACCCAATGCCGTATCTCCTTCTACCTGTAATTACACTAATTGACCCTCCTCCATTAAAAACATTCCACTTGGTTCCAATACACTCCCTCCTCTGTATATACAGAAGGCCTGTGAAGGATTAGCAAGCCTGAAGGCTCTAGAAACAGTAAAAAAGCAGACAGCTGTGATTCTGAATCAGCCCCCTAAAATAGCTCTTTTTGAAAAGGTGACCACCTTTGGCTACATCATCATGGGGGTTGTCAGTGCCAGGGCATCACTACCCTGCTTCCAGGCAGCAGGTAGGTTGGCTGAGCATCAACCCCAGGTGGGAGCAGTTTGTAATCAAGCAGAGAGCTTTCATGTAGTTCTCCTTTTGATGGAGCTGGAGCTCCTGGAATTTCCTTTAGCCAGAGTCCTAGTCCAGTCAGCAACCCTCTCAGCTAAGAGGAAAAAAGCAGACAAAATGGTATGGAGGCAGGTGGAAGAAGCTAAGGCAAGTGGGAAAAAGGTTGACAGGATGGTAAAGCCAGAATTTTCACCTTCAACTGAGAGAGTCATCATCTGTCTTTTGTAGCTATGGGCTTGCTCAGTATAGTAGCTTAAGAACCACACTGGAGTTAAGTAGTTATACATGTCCAAAATCTTACTTTGCTACCCCTTTAGTTATTTGTAGACAGAAGAGGTAAGTGGGTAGATAGGGAATGACTTATATTAGCTTGGAAGAATGGTATCAGTTTCAGAGATAATATTACTCCAGATATCAATTACTGGGGAACAGGAGCAGAAGGTGCTATTGAGTTTATGTCCTGTTTCTGGGTTTTACATAGACAGCTGGTTGGCTGCTGGAGAATCAGAATGCTGAACTAAATTGGCTTTTGTGTTGAGCAAGCAGAGTTGCCCTGCTGCCTCCCTTGTTAATGGATCTGAAGAGCAGTTTTTGCTGTAAGGCCAGTTGTGAGAGGAAGTTGGAATATTTTATCTGGAATGCTACATAAGTTTTTAATCTGAATAGGTAGCTGATAGTAAGCCAGGTAACTTTCTTTTTGTACAGTTGCTAAAATGTGGGATGACTGTAGATGATAATCTCAAAATATTTTAATCATCTGCCCTTGGTCTTGGTTCAGTTTTAAACAATCAGAGTCAACCGTTTCTTACTGAACTTTACAATGCAAGAATATCTGGCTTCTGATTCTTCAGTAAACTTTAACTTTAGCACTGTGAGTCATACTCTAGTGTGTGGGTGGAGAAAAGCCCTTGAGAGTAAGTATTTGGCATGGCTACTTGGAAACACACTCCACCCCCTGATATACATCTCATATACACAGGTGAAATGTGTGCTGTTCCTTTTTTGGTAAAGTATTGATAAAACTAATTTTATTCTATCCCGATATAGGTAAAACACTGGAATAGGCACAAACTGTCACTTTTATAGTGAATCCGATGCATGGCTATTCCAAAGTAAGCCCCAGAGGTGCTTTCTCACACAACAGACTATGGTGGAGTATTTAACCCAAAGTGAGACCACAGAGTGCATGAAGTAGCTATTTTTAATATGCATTCCCAGCTTGGAAGTTGGTGTGTTGTAGCTTCACCCTCTCATAACCCATAATATGTTTTCAGAGTTATTTAACTTTCACATAATCAAGGCTTGCCAAGCTTGCATGACATAACAACCCATGAACAGGATTTGGATATTCAGCCTGGTGTCTGTGTTAGACATCCAGCCATCAGGTTCCTGTAGGTTAAATAAACCTTGACAGGCTGTGACATGCCATCTGAACCCAGTCACTGAATTCAACTGAACTTCCTCCCAGAATGTATGTGATATTGTGGTCAAAAGTTACTTGACTGAAGCCCCCGCCCCCCAGGTATGTATGTATGTATGAGTTGTAAAAAGCTTTTTTTTTTTTTAATAATGTGGAACAATACCATTATTCATTAGTGCTAGTTACTTCAAATGGCATGTATTTTCTGCACCCCTATCATACTCGCCATCATTTTAGCCTTCAATACATGCATTGGTTGTATTTGTATGTAATACCAAACCATGCTTTTATTCTACAAAAATGAGTGTCAGGCTCATGGGCTCTTGTTCAAGAATGGCCCCAAGCAGAGATCAGAAACGTCTGTCTCTGTTTTTGATTGATTAACTTTAAAACGTGCCTTTTTGCCCTAAAATGAACCCTAAAGTAAGCTGAACTGTAGTTAGTTGAAACAAACCAGTTTAACAAAATTATGATTTGAAGTTTTGTTGAGATTAATCATCATCAGGCAACACAACAAGCTGCTGTTAATCTAAAACAAAAGCAAAGACTTCAAAATTCCTCCCTGCAGTTTTGCATGAGGAAGGAAATGCGGAAAGTATGCAAGAACATGGCTCTGTGTAACTAGTTCTTGTTCAAATTAGATAGCAGGTTTTGCCCTTCTATGTCGTCCTATTTTCAAATAATTTTAAAATGTTAATTGTTTTAAAAAGTTTCTGTTAAATTGTAGTGCAGGAAGAGGAAGTTTTCCCAGTAGACCAGTCTTGGCTTATTTCAAATGTGGTGGGCTACAACCCCTATAATTTCTAGCCAGCATGACAATAGTAAAGGATGATGGGAGTTCTAATTTAAAACATTTGGAAGGTACCATGTTGGAGAAGTCTGCATTTTATACATTTTTGTGATATGCTGACATGAAGCCAGAAATGAAGGGTCAGAAATTCTTCACTTTCAGGACACAACCCTTTGTACTCAGATCATGGATTTCATGCAGTTGTTGTGTCACGTTATTTTTCAGCTGCTCAGTGTTCAGTATCCTTTGTGTGACATTGGCCTGCCTGCCTGCCTGCCTGAGTAAAAATTCTATGCTCGTGTATGGTACACAAATAGCATGAGCAGCAACAGTACAGGAACTTCTGTAAGTTTCAGTGCTCTAATGTCTCAACTTTTTAAGAGTCTAAGAGCATGACAAATGTTGACTACTGTGATAAACTGCCACAAAGAAGTATATTGAAAAAATTAAGTTTTTACTTGGCAACTGAAAGTCAAAGAGAGGATGTTTACACAAATGGTTTTCCAGTCAGTTTGAGAACATAATATCCTGACATTTCTCACATAATTAAACTGGTAGTTTAAAATGTGGATTGACTGGTTTGGCATTTTTTAAAGTTATTGCTTTTAAAAACTTAGATCAACACAGTAGTTTCAGCATGTGTTGTTTCTGAAATACAGCAGGACCCTGTATCAGCTGGTTCATTTACTAAATCTTCACTTAACCATGGTTGACTTTGGTTTGAAAGAGAAGTCACAAAGTGCCAAAGATAAGTTGTAAAGTACTTCTTTTAAGTGAAAATTTTTTATTTAATAGAGAAAGGGAAAATTGTATGCTGAAGTTGTTAGGATATATGTTAAGAACAAATCTTCTATCCATGAAATTGTGAAAAGAGAAATGTATATGTACATCTGTATAGATATTCAGTGTTTTTTATTAACTGTGGTTTCAGGATTCCGCTGGGGGGCTTGGAATCTATTCCTGGAGATACAGGGGTCATACTGTACATCTTTCTTTAGCAGGCACTTTAAAATAATTAGTGTGTATGCTAGGCTACTAATAGGCAATGTTCATTACCACTGTGCTGTAGAACTTGTCCATCCTAACTTAAGCCTTATCTTCTGGAAATGTAAGAAAGTTGGTGCAAACAAGAATATATTGGGATAGGAGTTAAAGGAGCAAAACTGGAAGGAGTGAGAGTGGAATGCAAAGGACTATCCATTGACTTTTATTTATAAGCCTTGACTAAAATTAAGAAAACTATGAATGCTTATTCTCTGTCTTCCTCTTTCCCCACAAAAGCTGTTCCTATCAACTTCATGGGTTTCTAATATCTGTTGAGTTATAGCTTGCTGCATCCACAGTATATAGCCAACTTTCTTCCAGTACGTGCATCATCCTGGAGAAGATGGTGTTGTGTAATAGTTGACCACACAGGGCTTAAATGGGGAAGGGCTCATATCTTCTTTTGACATTCTACTTTTGATGTTGAAAGTTAAATACACAAGCCTATCTCTGAAAGGTGTATACCTACAAACAACAAACATTGCTGTCTCCATGACATCTGATGCAACATTTAAATTTGAAAATTTAAAATAAAGGATTGAGTCATAAAGTCCTATGAACAGTATTGTCTTCATATACAGAAAGGTCACACCTAGTGCCTGGTTGGAAAGGTAGAGATGATTTTTGGCAACTGAAAATGTCAAGCTCTTTGTAACTGATCACGCTGACATATTGCCCTGTGTGGTAATACCTCTCTTCATGAAGCAGTCATTGGAAGCCACTGTATAAGAAAGTTTCTGTCCTTTTTGAGGTCTTTTCTCACAGCTAATTTCTGTGGATATGATTTTTCTGTATTATGTACTTTTACTTCACTCCTATGCCAGACCAAAAACACAAATGTTGTATTTCACCATAGTGTATTATCTGCCACTGGTTTTGGGGTATGGAATGCATTTCTGTGTGAATCAGAAGTCCCTGTTGAATATTCTCTTTGATGTAATCATGACAAGTTGCACTACTTGATGTCTGTATATAAATAATCTTTATAGATTTAACTCAGCTTTGGCTGCAAGATTGATTGCAGTAAAACTACAATTCCTTTCCAGGAATCTTTTCATAAAAAACAACAATATCCCTCTTGTCCATCATGTTAATGTGGTATATATATAAATTTTTGCATTTATATGCATCATTTCCTGTGTTGTTGCATGAATCATTCAGCTATCTATTTAAAAATGGTGAGTGTATAGTAACAATATTCCCACATGATTGATGATCTGGATATTAGGCTGTTTTGCCAACTCAGATGCTTAGTCTAGCATAGGCACAATTTTTTCACATCTAATTCTTATTTAACATTAATGCATCAATGGCCAATTATTCTGCTACTTTAAAATAATTCAGATTAAATTTAGAGCAAAGGCTCCAGTTACTAAAGCTTTTTATAGGTTTGGAATGTTAAATGTCTGTCTAGGCCAATGGATAACTCAAATTTCATGTTGAAAGCCATGTAGCTTTTAATTACATTCTTATAATAACTGGTGTTTGAAGCCTCAGTGAAAATGGTTGTAGAAAATGGAACAGCACATTCACATATCGAGGACATACTTTGCTATTACTAACAATTTATAAATACACATTCAAATAAAAATACTTGATGCATTTTCATATTGGTCCTGGTTATATAAGATGACAGGTAGCAGCTGCAGAAATAATATTTTAGTTTTTAAAACCTGCATGTAACTAATTGTAGTGTCATCAAATATGTTGATAAATGCATGTATTGCTGTTTGTAAACAACTTTGGCAACCTTATATATAGAAATGTATCTCACCTTTTCTCTTCATGCAAAGATCTCAAGGTAGTTTACAAAGTCTACCTTCTCTCCCTTTTATCATCACAACAGCCCAATGAAGTAGGTTAAGGTGAGAGTCAGTGACTGGGGCTAGAACTTAGATCTCCTGAATTCTAGTCAAACACTGACTTCCTGTGCATAGAGACTGATGTCCAAAACTCAGACTACTTTCAAACAAAAATGTATTTTTATAACCCACATAAAGAAATCAGGCCCCTCCCTTTACAAATCTGGCATCTATCAGCTCTGTTAATATGGAACTACTGTGCATTTGATTTGACTTCAGTTTTGTCTCTATGAGCAAGGAGAGATTTCTTTCGAGATGCTAAGCTATGGATAGAATCTTGGGCCCTCTGCATGAAAATTATCCACTTGCAAAATGCATAATGGTGCTGGGGTTGCCCTCCTTATTTCCACATTTTCTAGGAAACAATATTGTTTTAATGCTGGTTCTGGTATTGAAACAGCCTTAGCCACCCTAATGGGTGACCTCTGTTGGGAAAAGAGACAAGAACACTGTGACCCTGTTGTTTTTCTTAGATCATCCTTCCCGCAACTTGGCACTCTCCCGATTTGTTGGGCTACAGCCTCCTTCATTCCTAGCCAACATGATCATGGCATCTTGCTGGATTGCTCTATAGATACGGGGTGAGGTGCACAATGATACAGTGGGTTGACTCCTATCTATAGGATTAATTCTGGTATATAGCATTTGGGACAGCTTGTTCTAGTTAGGATTGCACTCCTCTTGAAAAAACAGGTGCATAAATTGGGGGTACTCCTGGATTCAGGTGACCTTGGTGAATTATAGAGTGCCTTTTACAATGGCTTATAGAATGCCTTTGCTTGGTTCAGCTGGTATTGCAGTTTCTAAATAGGGATAGTCTGGCCATAGTGTTTCATGCTCATGTAACATCCTCATAGCTGTTTCATGCCCCATATATGTGTCCCCATCATCTTTGGATTTATGCGCATAGTTGAAATTTTGAGTGTCATGGGTTTCTTATCAAATGGCTGCCATGAGAGGAACTGGTTGCTGGCCCATTCACAGCATTGCCTCTACTGTGAGCTTGGCTAATCACAAAGCATGGATTTTCTAGAAAACAGCTGATGAGATTAAATGATTAACTTGACCAACAAGCTACATACATGGTACAGATGTCTGAGGTCTAAAACACAACTCCACTGTTTTGAACCTGGGCCAAGAAAATTGACATAGGACAGCACTTTGCTTTGCAGCATGCTACCCTCCCTGTTTAAAATATTTTTAAACTGTTAAATTAAAAAAACCCTATTAAATATAGTTAAAATCAGGAGGGACAAAGAGCCTGGTGGGTGTCAAGAGTTATCCAAAGGCACCTTGATTTGTTCTAATGCAATGACTTCAAGGGCATATACAATTAGAAACATCGCTGTGCAGAATGTGATTGCAAGAATATTAACAGTTATGCCCAGATAGGAACATATTCCAGTGATCCTAAAGGGATTACACAGGTTGCTTGTTGCTTCTGGACCACATTCAAAGTGCTAGTGCTTCAAAAATTAAGTTTGGGACTCAAACACTTGAAGAAATTATTTTCCCTATACCTGCTTGTCCGTAACTTGAGATCTGAAGATGAGGCTTTTTTTCAACGTGCCCTTTGCTTAATATATAATAATAATTATACAGTAAGAGATATGAAATCCTGGAAGAAAACCAGAAACATTCAGAAAGAAGAATCCTCCTTTTTTCCTTCCAAGTACAGTTCTCCCCTTTCCTACAATTGAACAGGTTTGGATCATGAAATTTATTTTACAATGATGAATTAAGCATCTATAACAAGGTATTTATGCATTGTTACCCAGTCTTTACTCCCCAAAAATGATTTGTGAAATCTATCCAATATAAAGATTAGAGATATTTCTGAAAATAAGGTACAGAGGAAATTGTTTGTTAATCCTTTCTGTAGGATTCTCAGCATAGTTATTCCTTGCATTCCTTATTAAATGTATTGCTCTAATGTATTTTTTACTTCTGGACTTGTGGAGATGTTCAAGACATGCTCAGTTTCCCAACAGATGAGTTGGTTTGCCATATATTATGGAAGAACTTTGGCAGTTTAAATTTTGTTCTATAGAGTCCTGTGTTTTTAGACTCATTAATTTAGATGTCACAGCAGTTAACCCTATTTTGCCTGGACTTGATGAGAGGTGAAATTTAAAATAGCTAGAGGGCCTCAAGGTAGGAAAAGATGTCCAAGAGCAACAAAGTGATTTTAGTTCTGTAAAGTATACTAAAAATAAACATTGAATATATCCCCCCCCACACACACACACACAGACACCAGGAAAAATATCCTTTTTCCAAGGCTTCAACTTTGTTGGGAATTTTGCATACTAGTGACAATATGGAAATAACCTTTGCTGCTATAGTATATTGTTTGTGGAAGTGTGGGTGATGGGCAATGGTCTTGATATAATTTTGGTGCCAACTCAAAACATTCTCTTTGACTGGGCATTTTAACTGCTCATTTCTGTGTTTTTAGTGCTTCATAGTGTTTCTATGTCTTTTATGTTTGTGTTTTTATTCAATGTCCTGATATCAGGGTGACTTATTTTATAATGTTAATGTGTTTTATATTTTTAGTGTTTTATATTTTAACTGATGTTTTGTAAGCCGCCCCGAGGCTTTGGCGAATGGGGCGGCATAGAAATTTTTAAATAAATAAAATATCATTTGATGAAGAACAAGTTACAAATTAATATAAAGTATATAGGATATTTTTCTTAAATTATCATAATCATTTCATCCCCCCCCTTCCCCCCCTTCAAGTATTCATGTAACTGGCAGTATTGCTAGTTAGAGTTTATTGACTGATTCCTGCTTTAGGGACTTGGCTTCATTGCCTTGACATTTCTTTCTATCTGTATATTTATAGATATGATCTTTTTGGAATTTGCCTTGTGGTTTGTTTGCTCTTCTTTCTGTTGTATAATATTTTCACATTTGGATTTGCCCTGAAATTGGATGATGCATAAAATAACTCATATGTAAATTCTATATGAATTGTACATGGAAAATCTGCCTCCTCTTAAGCTTTTGTGTGCATATATTTGTGTACACAATATCATCTGTATATTATTTGCATACAATTTCATGTACAGAAAAATGTATCATTTATAGAAAAGACATTAGAAAGGATGTGCTTAGAAAAATTTCTGACCTGGGTCAGGCAGATTCTAAACCAAAGGAAGTTGCATATTGTAACCCTTACAAAAGGCTAGCCACTGAAATGATTCCAGGGCCTTCTCATAAATATATAGTATCCTCTAGAAACTTTGAAATACTGAATTTATACAAAGTGACAATGTGAATCTGTTCAAATAAGGGGAAAGGGAGAAGAATGGGAAAACTCTGCCTGTATCTGTATACAGGCAGAAGGAAAGGGACTGTAACTTCCAGAATTACATAATTTGGCTTACTTAAAGCAGAACAGAGTAATATGTAGGGCTATAAAACATCTACTATATTGAGATCCTATGTTCAGTCCTTTGATTCTCCAACAATAAGTAGCAGGGTTTCACAAGGTTTGACTTTAAGCTGCTAAGCCATTATGCTGCTTTTATGTAAAGCATTTTGTCCTCAACTAGCTCTTTAGTTATAATCAACCTTCTTATATATTTCTGGTGATTTAAGAATACTTTCAACAAGATGTAATGAAATTTATGGTAAGCTGAAATGATAGCACTGTTAACATATGATTCATCATTCCTTCTGTTTCTGATATTCAGATGTGAGTGCTATTGCTTTTGTAGTTAAAACAGCACTTCCCCCTTATAAATAGGAGGTATCAGCAGATTCAGGAGAACCCCACATT
Source organism: Varanus komodoensis (assembly GCF_004798865.1). Taxonomy (NCBI): domain Eukaryota; kingdom Metazoa; phylum Chordata; class Lepidosauria; order Squamata; family Varanidae; genus Varanus; species Varanus komodoensis. The sequence goes on from NW_025335641.1 coordinate 299,045, forward strand.
TTTCATAAGTACAAATTACCTTTAGGAAAAGCCTATCTTGAACAGGAACAATCCATACTGCAACATTTTGTTGCAGAACGCATGTATTGAATTACACGAAATAAAAACATGCAAGGGATTCTGTTTAATGGGAAGGATTGACAAATGTGCTGATGTTAAATGATCTTTTCAAGGATTTTTATGATCACACTGAATGAATAAGCCCCCTCTTTTGGCATGGAGCAGCTTTTGAAGATAGGTTCTCAAGACACTCTTAGGGATAACTAACATTAGAGAAAGAAATTCCAATCTTGACATCAATGAAAACCAGAAAGAGAAATTCAAAGGCAGAAGAGTTATGCTTTCAAAGATATTCTAAAATTCTGTCTTGTCTTGAAATTTTAAAAATACTGATTTCATTGTACTTATATGTTGCATCTCAGCATGCAGTACAGTCCTAGAGGGTAGCAAGAACAAGCATAGTGTTCACTGGAATGAACAAAGAAACATAAACTAATATGCTTGTATCCCACTCCAGTGAATTCAATGGAGAAAACAGGCAATTCTTTCCTTGCTTGGATGGGTGACAGTTCACAACTGCCAAGCTTTTTTCTAGCCAGGTTCTGGTATACCTATGTCAAAGTGGACAACAGAGCTTTGTTGTGAGCAGTTAATTTACTGTATTCATAAACAACTTCAAAGCGCCCTTGAATTATGTGTATGGTTTTTCTGCCACAGGTATAGAAGAATTCCAGTTGCCCCCCAGAAGAGAACAGAGTAGGTCAGTAATTATACTCATGGCCTTTCTTAACCTTAGATTACAAGAAATGTGAAGTAATGAGAAAGCAAATATCAGACACATGTAGCTTAATACTTTTCTTGAAATATCAAGCAGTGGCCCATATTAAAGCCAAGTTTCACAATTACATCTGCAGTTGCTTGTACTGTCCTATTCTGAGTACCACTTAGAATGCAGTCAATTGGTAATGCAAGATTGGACTCAGACCCAGAATGAGTCATTGGGTCATTCTGTTCTGGACACTTAACTTTAGGCCCTCCGTGTAGAATGCATGCATACAGGCTTGCACATCTTGTAAACTCAACCAGTTCTGTGTGAGACACTAGGACGTAAAGGTCAATATGAGATACTATTCCTCAAGATTGATATTTAAGTTGGGCTGTTGTTTCTTGAGCATTTGATTTGTTAAATACCAACCCTTCCCCATGTATTGGGAGTGAGGAAATGATCTGTGCTTTCCAGGTTCTTGACTAGTATATTTTCCAAAAATGTTCACCAATCACAAGACTAGACTTGCATCTCAACTTGGCACTTAAAAATTTGACCCAATTTGCCATGGAATCGATTCATGTAATCAGAAAGTATTAGAGTTGGAAGGCGCCAATAAGGCATTTCGGTATAAACCTCCTGCTCAGTGCAGGACTCTAAGTTAAACTATCCCTCTCAGATGGCTGTCCAGCTGCAATTTGAATGCCTTTAAGTGTGAGAAAGCCCACAGCCTCCCTACGTAATTGATTGTTGTATTGCTGGAACAGTCAGGAAATTCTTCCTGATGTTTAGATGGATCTGGCTTAGTATAACTTGAGCCTATTATTCCATGTCCTGCACTCTGGGATGATTGAGAAGGGATTCTGGCCTTTTTCTGGGTGACAACCTTTCAATAACCAGCTTATTTTTCCAGTCTTCAGTTATTGGATATTCTGCCATTTTCATTTAGAAGCATTTGTAATTCTTCCTGCAGTTGTCATACATTTAAGTAACCCTGACATATTATTTGAGAAAGTTCTGGCATTATGTTCAGAAGCATATTCTTCTTCTTATAGACTACCATATCTTTATTAAGTTCTTAGTACATGAGTATTATTTGATGTCAAGGCCTTTTTAGCTGACACTTTGGCCCATAAATAATTATGTATTTCTACTTCAAGATCTGCTATTTCTAGCTGCACTAGCCTAGCATTAACACTTGTAATCCAGTCTGATACCCAAACCAAGTCAGCGGCATAGTAATACAGCTTTAAATTAGGTACTGCCAGAGCTCTCTCTTTTTCTTCTTGAAGAATTTTAACTCTAATCTTTGTCTTTTTATCATTCCAAATAAAAGCATTCAATTTTCTTTGCCACTCTTGGAGAGTTTTTCTTGGTATAAAAATTGGTGGTATCTGAATTCAATTTAGGTAATATATTCATTTTTATAATAGAAATCCTTCCCAGCCACTTTTAATTTAGTCCATTTTTGTAAATCTTTTTGAATCTTCATGTTATTTTATAATTATCTTGAAATAATGCATCTTAGCTCCTGTTATGTTTATCCCTAAATGTTTGACCAGATTTGAAGCATCCTGAAGTCTTTTTTCTGTTTCATTGTAAACTTTATTTTTCATTTTCTTATTGATCTTATAGCCTGAATAAAATTCATTTTTTTCAGCTTGATCTATTATATACTGTATAGTTTGATGTGGATTTAAAATGGACAAAACTATGTCATCAGCATAGCATTTCATTTTGTATTCTTCTCCATCTACTTTTAAGCATTTAATTTTTGGGTCATTCTTATTTTTGTTTGCTTAACATTTCCAATACAGGAAACTGTGGTCCCCAGAACTGGATGCATTACTCCTAATGAGTAAAGGGGAACTAGTATTTCACTAGATTTACTTATTATGTATTATTAAAAGCATTTTTATCCTGTCTTTTACCAAGTCTCAGGATGCAGAATAAGCACAGCATCAAACAACAGATAAAACCCATTTTTAAATCTACACCAAATCTTATAATATTTGGAAATTGAAAAGAGTTTGGCTTGAGAAATGAATAAAGTGTTGGCGCCAGGCACATCTGAGGAGCATATTCCAAAGCTGAGGCACCAGTGCAGAGAAGACCCTTCTTCTGGTAGCCACTTTTCTGATCTCCTTCAAAGAGGGCTCCCAGGGAGGGCCTCTGACCCAGATCTTAGAGGGCAGGCAGGTTTATATGGAAGGAGACGTCCCTTCAGACACCTAATTGGGAAGCTAGTGCAGGTGATTAAGGACTACTGGTGTTATATGTGCATATCTGCCAGTCGCTGTTAACAGCCTGGCTGCTCTTTTCTGAACCAACTGAAGTATCAGGACCATCTTCAAGGGCAGCCCAACATAGAGCATGTTATCATAGCCCAATCAAGAGGTTAATAGAGCATGGGTAACTGTCACTAGCCTTTGCTCATCCAAGTAAGGGCATAGTTGATTGACCATCCGAAGCTGGAGGAAAGCACTCCTCACCACAGTAGCCACCTGGGACTCCAAGGATAACTCTGGGTCAAGGAGCACTGCCAAACTACATCCTCAGGGGGAGTGCAGCCCTGTCCAGAACAGACAAAGATCACTTACCTGGAAAGACGAACCACCTACCAACAGGACCTCTGTCTTATCTGAATTAGGCTGGATGAAGGCCAATAAACTTATCACACTGGTCAGATACTGGTCAAGGACAGCCATTGCCTCACCTGGATTAGATGTAAAAGAGAGGTAGAGCTGGGTGACATCAGCATACCAGTGACTCCTCAGCTCAAACCTTCAGATGACCTCTCCCAGTGGTTTCATGTAGATGTTGAACAGCATGGGGAATAAAATAGAGCCCTATGGAACTCCATGGCATAACTGCCATGTTGCAGAGCCATAATCCCCCATCTCCACCTTCTGGAATGGACCAGCCAAGTAGGAGTGGAACCACTGCAAAACAGTGCCTCCAATCCCCAACTCAACCAGCCTATTGAGAAGGATACTATGGTTGATGGTAACAAAAGCTGATGAGAGGTCCAGGAGACCCAACAGGGATGCACTCCCCCTGTTCCTTTCCTTGCACAGGTCATCGTACAGGGCAACCAAGACAATTTCAGTTCCATAACCAGGCCTGAAACCAGACTGGAATGGATTCAAATGGTCAGTTTCCTCCAAGAGAGTCTGGAGTTGTCCAGCTACCACCCGCTTGAGCACTTTGTTCAAGAATGGGATATTTGCTACTGGACTATAATTGGACGAAATCTTTGGGTCCAGGTTTGCCAACTTCAGGCCAGGTCTGATCACCATCTCTTTTAAGCAGGGAAGGAACCTGACCCTCCTTCAAAGAGGTGTTAACAACTTTCTGGACCCAAGTACTCATCCCATCCTTGACTTTGGTGATCAGCCATGAAGGGAAAGGGTTTAAATAGGTGATGGGATGGATTTGTCCAGGCACCTTGTCTATGTCCTCTGGCCATAATAATAGAAAGTTCTGGGAAAGGTTGTCACAATGAGCTGCTGCTGGTGTGACGGGATCTGTCTTAGGCCCAGAGTATAAAGGCCCTGCACCACCTGAAAAAGCTCTACAGCCCCTGCTTCTCCCACCCAGGTCTCCATGATACATGCCAGGTCTGCCCCTTTATCCAGGATTAGATCATGGATAAGGGGTGTTTTGTTTTGGGCCAACCTGGCATTCAACAATGGCACCACCAAGCCTGAAGGGTGGTTGACACCACCACCAGGTATCAGTTGGTTGGAAGAGAAACCAGAAGAGGGGACAGATATCAGCCATCTGCCCCCCCTTCTTCTGCAATGACCTGTTAAACCCCCAGTGCCATACCTTCCCCAAATATCATTTGGAAATCTATTAATGCAGCCCAAAATAGATTTGTCTTTTCTGAGTATTATAGGAAAATAAATAAATAAATAAATATTAATTGCCTCCTGTTTGTCAGAAGTGGATGAAATTTGTAAATATAATAGCCTCTTAGGGAGGGATTATGCCTGTCATATTTCAAAAATAAATAAATAGGTGCAGTAGTTTTGTGCTGTTGTGATTTTATTTTTAGGGGAATGTTGGTAACTTTTTTTTTAATTCTGCAGCAAAATTGGATGAAACTTACTGCCTCCGAGGAATCATGTCTGCCAGTTTTCAGATGAATAAGTGCTGCGATTTTTATGCAAGAACAGCTGCGTCATTTTGAGGATAGCCATAAAAGGGTGTGCTTATCCCTGTGTTTCTTGTAGACTGGTCTTCTGAAAATGACACAGCATAGAGTTGACCTGCAGTTTAAACAAACAAAAAACCCTACAGATTTTAAGAAAAATTGGTGCAGGGGTTTGTGTAGGAGTTTTCATAACTGGAGGAAGTGATTTATTTTATCTTTCCTCTCACTCATTTTGGGGGCAGTTTGTTTGAAAATAGAATACAGGCCGTCCCCAAGTAATGAACAACCAATACTTATGAGTGAACTGCCATAAATCCTATTATTTTTTTAAAAAAAATACTGTGGAAAATTGACATTATCATAGAGAGAGGAAGTGAACAGGGAGAGTGGCCTCCAAAGCATCACCATAGAGAGAGTAGAAATAAAAGGGGAGAGAGGGAGGGCCTCTGAAGCATGTCTTCCTGACTTCCGGGAAAGTTCTCCAGTGTTTTGTTGTCGCAAAGAGGAGGTGCTGATGAGTTTGGATGGAGTGGAGGCTAGAGATATTCATGCTTTTCAAGTGATATTCCGCTTTATGGGGGTCCTGCACTGCTAACCCCTGCGAATGTGAAAGACCCACTATATATGGTCTAATTTACATATAAATTTGACTAAAAGACGAATTTCTATTTTCTCAGGAACAGAACTCATTCGTAATCCGGGGACTACCTGTACAACATAGAGATGTCTCCAGGCAAGGAATCTGCAATATTTCAGAAAGACAGAGGCAGGGGATACGGAGTTATGATGATTCAAAACCAATAGAAGGCTTTTTTCATGCTAAACTTTGGCCTGTTGAAAAATGGCCATCCTGTGGTCCAATTCTTACCCTAATCCAAAGCACAGTGATTAGAAAGGCCCTGATCATACATGCTGTATGATTAGGAGGTGAATTTGTCAGTCATTCAACCCCCTCCCTCCACCCGTAAACAGTGTTTAAAGAAAACAATCAAAAAGTACTATTCTTGTTTAAAGAAAGCAAGCAAAAGGTACTATACTTCCTAGCTTTCTGAAGCAAAACCATGAACAAAGCTTCATACAGGGATAAACCTCTGTTCTGCCCACTTTGGAGAGAAGCCTGCTTTGCTTCATGGAGCACCAGAAACTATCTTGAACGGGGTCTCATCTGGCTTGGGATTTGATCAAATCTAATGTTTGTCCCTTGTATTTTCCATAAAGTATTTTCATTCTAGTGGTTCATAGCTCTCATCCTACAAATGGATTTTTAGAACTGACAGTATTGTCAGATTTTTTTATATCATTATTATTTTTTACACTCATTAGTTCTTTGTTATATTGTCAGTATATTAATTCTCTATAATCTGTTGGTCTGCACATAAGCGGCTGCAGAACCCTATTAGATTAGGAATGCATTTATCTTAAAAGGGAGATGGACACTGAACAGTTAACTGTATAGAGAGAAAACACTGCAGAGTTTTGGCTGTAGTTAGCTTGGGAAGTGACGTCTTACAGCATTTGCTGTTCTAGAAAGAGCTGAGACACGTAGTGTAATTGGGAGGAATCTTAGTGGCAGTATCTCTGCCTCAGTGTATATTTATCTGTATAAGTGACAAGGGGTCTGCCTGCTGCTACAACTACAGCTCTTGTGACTTCTGTTAACGCTTTTCCAGCAACATCGTATAGCTGAGATACAGGACTCTTTTATATCAAGGGGAATAAACTTTTTGAACATTCAAAATGGGGAAGGATTATTATTCCGTTCTTGGAATTGAAAAGGGGGCATCTGACGAAGACATCAAGAAAGCCTACCGAAAACAAGCCCTTAAATGGCACCCAGATAAGAACAAATCTCCCCATGCAGAAGACAAATTCAAAGAAATTGCAGAAGCCTATGAGGTGTTGAGTGATCCCCAAAAAAGAGAAATATATGATCAGTATGGAGAAGAAGGTAAGCTAATTTTCTACATCTTTTATTTTACATTGAAACAGAAACCTTTTTAATCAAATGTGTGGAAAAAGCAGGTTTGACCATTTCATTTTAGTAACTTAATTTGAAGATCCATGTAAGTCATGCTCTGAGAGTCTGTAATATGCACTAATTTAGGGTATACATTTTGTTTCAAAGGTATCTTTCATTCACCTTTTAAAATGCACGATTGACCCCTAATAAATTTCTTCTTGCAAGAACTTTTGCAATACTGTGTTTATACAAGCATACTGTATGGCTTGTTTAATGGGTTTATTTTGTCCCACCATTTCAGGCCGACACAAAATATCATCAGGATGTAATATCCCATATGTTTATTATATAAAAAGCTTGCATTAAAAGATCATCTTTCTTAGACTGGGTCTAGGTGTCCATACTTTGGCTACTATTGGCATCTTGCCTGAGAAGGAAAGAATTTTCCTGATGTCATGAAATACCAGGACTAGTTTTCAGCTTAATTGTAAACAGTGCAAATGTGCCAAGAGATTGAGAAACAGTGAGTTTAACCTAAAACAGTTACTGTAAAAGATACTTTTAGTTCAGATTGCTTCTCAGAATGGAGTTGCTGCTTTTATGGTTTAAAATACTGTTTGAGATTCTGAGCCAGCTTTTATTCTGCTGACGAAGTTGACTTCCTTGCAGCCATTGGATACTTGTTTTTAGCAACATATTCTCTCAGTGTAACAGAACTGGTCATTTTAAAAGAATGTGCTTAAGACCTAAGGAACTATTTAAAACAAGTGAACTGATCTTATGGTGATGAACTACTATGAGAAAATTGCATTTTTCAGAGATCCATACAATATAAATGATAAGTTGCGATTTTGCAGTTCCAGGATTGCAATTTCTCTTATACTCTTTGGAGGTATACAACATTCTGTTCTGTTTTATAAAAACAAAAAGATGGTTTTATTCTTAAAGTCAAAGGTCGTTGTTCTTCAGACATTTTTCAGGCCCTCTTTCAGTCCAATTGTCTATCCCTAGACTCTTATTTCATTTTTCATATGGCAGTATGTGATTTCTGATTCCATTATCACTTCATTGAATAGCAAAATTGACTTGATCTCTTACTACAGGAAATTAAGGTACAGGAAGCAGAAGGAAATGTCACAAAACTTAAGTGCATTTATAGTATTTGTATATAATGCATAAGTGTCAATATCTTTAAGGAGCTGATGCAGCTGTGAATCTGGGTGACAGTTAAAACTTTGATGCTATCTAAGGTTCATTTTAATAGCTATGGAACCTGATGTCCTTTCAGCAAAACCTATCCATTATCTATTCTAGGAAGTGTCATTCCACCAAGCAGATGGTATGTTTTGTCAGCAGGCTTGGCATTACCCATTAGTATATTTAGATGTAAATTAAGACTAGGGTTAAAATTCAAAATCCCAATTTAACAGGAGTGTTCACAGTTTTTAAGATTATTATTTCTGAATTTAGAGAAGGAATTTGGGTTCTGGTTTGCTTGTTCTAAGTTGATAACAAAATAAGTCCCTTAAAATTTCAGAATATAGTTGAACTATATAGTCTTTCTCATTTGCTGTGTGAAAAAAAATTGAAAATAAATTCATCCAATTTGGGTAAAATGGGCGAAACCCTATGTTATCCATGGGATTATATTTATGTTCTGCTCTACTTATGCAACAAAGTTTCCTCTTGTCTCTCCCCACTGCAGTCTCCTGCATGTCCTCCAGAATGGATTTGGGGCATATGCAAGGAGGTGAAGAAAAGGAAGGGAAACTGCATTCAGCAGTAGTGTTTATACTGTTAGTGGAAGGGCACTGCTGGATACAAATTTATATTCCCAATTTGGGGAATTGAAATTTCATGCTGAAGAGTAAAATTATATACACATGTACTTTACCCCAACATGCAGTCTACCCTCTGCCCTTTCAACATGTGCTGTAGAGGATTGGGAGATCCCCCAGAGCAGATCTTCAAGGTGGGGTTGGTTGTAGGATGAGCAGGGGAAAAAAACCTCTTAGTGCAGTGTTGAATTCTACCCTTAGATGTGATAAAAAATGTTCATTGTGTTGCTTGGGTTTTGTATTTTCATAGATAAAGAGTAGTCAGCTTTATTTATTCAACTTATATTCTAACTAGGCCGAGGACTCTCTAAGTGGATTACAACATTTCACATAAAAACAACATCAAATTTTAAAACACATGAAAACAACATACAATAAAACAGACAATATGAAGCTGAGGGGTCAAATATCAATAAGTTAAAATGAATTAAAACAAAAATCAGTCTAAATAACATAAAATTAAACAATAGATAATCAATTGTAAAAATGTCTGGAGAAGAGGATTGTTTTTGCCTGGCGCTGAAAAGATTGTAAAGATGGTGCCAGGTGAACTGCTTTGGAAAGCCATTCCATAAATGGGATTTAACCACTGAGAAGGCCTCTCTTCTAGTTGCTCTCCTCTTCAACTCCTTGAAGGATGACTCTCTCAGACAGGCCTCCTCATCTGATCTTATATTATGTATAATCACTGCAGTGTTGTATGTCATTAAAAAAGCTTATGACTTTGTTATCAGCTATTGCTGCAAGGTTGTGGGCCACTGCAAATTTTTTACATTGGATGGGAAACTTGTGGCTTTCCAAATGTTGTCAGAGTATACTGAGCCACCTCATACCTGACTTATAAATGGTCAGGTATTTGAGGGGGGGGGTTACTCCAATAATATCTGATGTGCCACAGGTTCCCCAACTCTGTTCCAAAGTATGCCAGGAGATCAGAGTGGTACCAGGGTGGCGCGGTGGCTACAGTGTTGGACTAGAGCTCTGGAGATCTGGGCTCTGTTCTGTATTCAGCCATGACGCTCACTGGGTAACTTTGGGCCAGTCACTAATGCTTAGGCCAAACCTCCTCATAGGGTTGTTGGGAGGATAAAATTGAGAGGAGGATCAAGAAGTTGCATCAGATCCCGTGTAACAGGGAAAAGATGGGAATATAAATGTGTTGATTTTGTTATTACCAATAGATTAGCTGATGGGTTGGATAAGGATACAAAACTACAGAGAGGCCATCTTGGTATTAACCTGTGGGTGTTACGAGTGCTTGCTTTGTGTTAAAGCGGGGTAAACAACTGCCTTGATGTTTTGGGTTACAATCCTCATAATCCTTGAATAATGGCTATGATGGCTGGAGAAGTAATACTCCAGAATTTATAGAGGGCCCAGTTCCCTAACCTGTGCTAAAACAATGGCACATAGAGAAACTTTGTTGGGACTGTCATCCCATTAACATATTGATTTTTTATCTGTTTAACCATCATGGCTTCTCCCAAATAATTGTGGGATTTGTACAGATGGTAGGGTAATGTGAATTATTTTTTGCATATTAAACTTACTTGACTGCATGTTTACTTAAGTTTCTAATATGATATGAAAAGACAAGCTCATTTTAAAAAAAGAAAGAAAAAATATTAGAGATCCTTAGTCAGTGCAGATATTCAGGGCAGTGTTTTAATTTTATATTAAAGTGTTAAATAGATATATCTGTAGTCTTCATTCTAATGTGTTGTCTTGAACTCTTCAATACCGATATGCTCAAAATATGAAAAGATTTGTATTTCAGTCAATATGTAAATAATAAAAAGGAAGTGTGCTGAGTAGTATTGAGCTAGAGCATCTAGCCATTGCCACCTTACAAAACAACCATATGGCCCTTAGAGAGCATCTGAAGGGTCACAAGATACTAAAGGTTCCCAGGTCCAAGAGACAGTGCTGTGGACTGGCCAAACCCTCTCCTCAATCCCTTTCCAGCCAGAACAGAAAGCACCATGCTAGATTTGGTCTGAGGCTGGAAATCCAACTACAAAGAGGGCTTAAAATAGTCATTTTGGGTCAAGCTGTGGAGTAGGACAGGCAGGGTATAAAGTATCCCACAGTTCCTTCAGCCTTTCCCCTCCCCTCTGTATGCCATCACTGGATAACTAAAAACAACCATCTAATGAAAGCAAGAGGATTTCAGACCTTTTCTGTACCCCTTCTCCTGCACAGCCAGCATGGAAAAGTGGTGTTGCTACCTCTCCAAGTTTGGCGGGGGGGGGGGAACCTTGGGGAATAGCAAAAGGGGTGGATGTCAGAAGGAGAAAATGAGACTGGAGAGGCCACGATGTGAGCTTTCCTGGGGTCTTTCCAGCCTCTTTCTCGCCCCTTCCCAAATACCTTTGCTAGAAAGCCAAAAAAGCCCATCTAACAATAATGCAGGGTGGGAGGACAGGGAGGCGAAGATCATCTCCACTGGTTCTCTCTTTAGTGACTTATCAATGCACTAGGCTGAGCAAATCACAAATCTTTGGAACATTCAAGTTAGGAACCCTAGCTTTTCTTCCTGAACAAGCCAGAATCATAAGTTCTTGGTTTATAATGCTGTTTGTCTGGAGTGGGACAAGACAGTATTCCTGATTTGCATGTCACTTTGCAGAAAGCATGACTGGAGGTTCATGATTTCTTTATCCATCCCTGCTTGTATCAGGAAGGAGTGTAATGCCTTATTCATGATAATGTGCTATTTAAGTGCAACCGCTATGGATGTTTGTTTCTGAGAAGCAGATATGAGTTAGAACTAAATCTACAGGCCTAAGCAAAGCCTACTCAGTTGTTTTTTAGATAGAATACAAAGCTGAGAAAATTTTTAAATTTAGTAAGGATGTGTAGGTGAAATTAATCACAGGGAGTAGGTGGGTGCCATAGTGTAGGAAGAAATGGCAAGCTTGAAATAGTCAAGGTAACTGTCAGCATAAATGTGATAGCATAACTTTGTACGTTCTCTTTATAAAGCTCAGTTTTTGCATGGTTTGTAGTACTTCTGTGCTTTGTGGTCTCTTCGGCTACAATCCTATCCTCATTTACTTTAGGAGTAAGTCCACTTAAAGTCAGTTGGACCTAGTTCCAAATAAGTGTGTGCATTATTGGACTGTGCTGTATATGATGCATAGTCTGATCTTAATTTTGTTTGCTTAGACTTATTTGAGCCTTATAAATAAGCCTCAAAGAGTTATTGGTTTGAAAAAATTACTCAGTAGCCTGCATTCCATGTTGGCTACAGATGAATTAAATACAGGGCTGGCTTACTCCCAAGGAAGTATTTATAGGGCTACAGCTTAAGATGGCTTCTAGCATGCCTCAGCGAATGTCACTATTTAAGATGGGCATTACTAAACTTGTTTGTACCTTTTTGTAGGACTAAAAGGAGGTGCTGGAGGACCAGATGGGCAAGGAGGTACCTTCCGCTATACCTTTCATGGAGATCCACATGCTACATTTGCAGCATTTTTTGGTGGTGCAAATCCTTTTGAAATCTTCTTTGGTAGAAGGATGCCTGGTGGCAGGGATAGTGAAGACATGGAGGTGGATGGAGATCCTTTTGGTTCATTTACTACTTTTGGTATGAATGGATTTCCAAGAGAAAGAAACACTGTTGGTAGCCAACCCCGCCGAAAGCAAGACCCCCCTGTTATCCATGAACTCAAAGTATCATTGGAAGAGATTTACCATGGCTGCACAAAAAGAATGAGAATTTCCCGAAAAAGGCTCAACCCAGATGGTAGAAGTGTTAGAACAGAAGATAAAATCCTTACTATTGATATCAAGAGAGGATGGAAAGAGGGTACCAAAATTACATTCCCCAAAGAAGGTGATGAAACACCCAACACCATCCCAGCTGATATTGTTTTTGTCATTAAAGATAAAATACATCCTCACTTCAAAAGGGATGGCTCAAATATTGTTTACCCAGTAAAGATAAGCTTACGAGAGGTGAGTACCTTGTTAAATTTTGTAACTCTATTGTTAAAACTTCATAACTTTTTGGTTGGGCTTTTTACAGTCAGGGTTGAATTAAATTTGATGTAGCCCATAGGTCAGATGTGGACAACTTGTGGCCCTCTAGATGTTTTTGCCTATAACTTCCACTGGCCCTAGCCAGCATAGCCAGTGGTGGAGGATGATAAGAATTATAAGGCAAAACATCTAATGAGCTGGAAGTTCTTCACCACTGCCATACCTGATGTGTTCTGTTTATACTTTAGAAATGTGAGCATCTGTTTAGGCATCAAAACATTTATGATGGGTAGTTTATTTGTACTGTGTGGAAGAAGGACAACCACAACTATAAGATGACATAAACACATAATGTTTCAAGTTAAGCCTGTATTTCACCAATGTCTGTAGGCTGAGCATTCTGTGCTTCTCCCATCTACATTGCCATTGTCCATTATACCTGTAATGAAAGACACAGGTAAGCCTGCTTTCAGCTCAGTAGGAAAGTTTTCTGATCCTCCTTTTGTCATTCCTTGTATTCTTTGAATCTTTGTAGAGTGAAGGTATGCTGTTATAGTAAATTATGGTAGCAAATTCACAAAGCTTCTTCAAACAATACAGTGAATATAAAAACAAAACCAGAAACTGAACATGAGAGAGCAAAAAGTGGGAAAGTACCCCAATAAAGTATGTAAGAAATATTGTTTTGGTTTTTGTGTGTTTGTTTGTTTTTGCAAATAAGCCATTTCTATGTAAATGCAGGATTTGTTTTCCTTCTACTTTGGTAGCTCTTGAGTAGTTGACTGCACCTGGTGTTGCTCTACAAAACAGCACTGTATCAGTATGAGCAGCAATAAGCAATGCTAAAATGGTTTGGATGTAATGTTAAACAACACAATTGGATAAATGCATTCTATAAATTAGTATTATATTTCTTAATATATCCACAATATGTTTGTGTATTCACATTATATTGCCTCTAGAATTAAACACAAAACAAAATAGCACCATTTTAATGGCTATCAACTTGAATTAGGAAAAAAACATCCATATTTAGATGTGCCTAATTTGAGCTGGGCCCTATAATGTGATACGTACTGTGTAAGTCATCTGTGGATGGCAAATTATGTTTATACCTAGAGGTATAAATAATAAAACTAAGGTGAACTATGTAGCAAATCAATGCAAACATTTTTCCTAATATTCATTTCAATAAAAATCACAATGTCATACGCTGTTTTTTAAATGCAGTTTGAGAGTTGGTCTGCATCCCAAACTGGTTGGTTTAATTGCAAGATAGGACTGATATCCACATTGAATCTTATATATGTAGGGGCTGCTTCATTTTCATTCTGTCACTTACAGGGAGCCTTATGGATAATGAGGCGAGATTAACATCTAATAAATAATAAAATAAGTGCAATGGATTTTCCTATTGTTTGCACAGTTCATTCCTAGCTAAAGAAGAAGATCAATAGTTTTAAAAATATGCATAAGAGGTTCCATGAAACAGGCCCAGTGGAGCTGCTCTATGGCATCTGATAGGGTCAGATTGTCTCCTGAGACACCACCAGTGTCCAGATAATGTTGGAATTGGCCTTTCTCTCCTGAAGCCTGCATCTGATTACTTTAACAAAGGGGCAGAGAATGATTTTTCCATGCCTCTCTGAGCATGGTGAAAGGAGCAACCTTTCCCTGGCACAGAAGTCACAGGAATGCAGGCAGTGCTATAGTGGTGCCAGAGGTCACAGGGATACAGTGCTGGCTTTTTTGTATTTGTCAGGACCATAGTCACCTTCCATTCCTTTCAGGATTATCTGTTCCCACTTAGTCTAGCTGTAGTCTTAACAGTTGTTTGTGATTTTTCAGCAAAATATATTGTTACTTCTTGTAATACAAAGTATTTTATGGTGGCTTGGTTTTGAATGGCTAAATATGACCCATTAACTTTATGAAAGATCTGCTTCTAGCAATGGAATTGGTTTGTTGATGTGCTCAGCACATCCACTTGTAATTTAAGAATCTCCTGGCAACCTGGCTGTAGGGATTGCCATGGTGAATGCATATGCTTCAAAATGTACCACTGTACCCTGGACTGTGCTCAAGAGATACTGTATTTCTCTGTCACTGAGCATAAAATTCATCTTTGATCTGAAGAAAGATTGCCCTGTTCCATACAAAAGAGAGAGAGACTTTCTTGAGACCCCATCTTTTCAGCATTCAATAAACACTGACTTTGGCACTGAGCACTAGTTGGGCCTTGGGAGAAGAGCAATGCCAACAACAGAAGCTAGTGGCCTGGATGGGGAGCCCTCATAGACTGGATCTGGTCTGTGGCTGGAAGTTTCTCATCCTGTAATAAGTAATGCAGTACTGGCTTTTCTTATTATAAATGTGCACTTTATCTACTAAAATTTGCTGTCTGCACTTGCTATTTTAGTGTATGAGCAAATTTCTTTGGCTGTTGTATTCCATTTACAAAATTAAGTCACTGAACACGAACACAGTGGGACTAGCTTTTGAGCCAAAATGCATAAAACCATTCTGTAATATCAGAATCTGGAGTACGCAGTATAATAGTTTGTGCAAGAGCTGGCCTCTTTTCTTCAAATGGTTTTATTAAAAGTTTTTCTGATATTTTCAGTACAGGAGATACAATGCAAATGTAGGATACATCCTAACTGTTCTCCTGAATTATATTTTATAAATATTGTCTCTATAATTAGTACATTTTAATGTCTCACAGGTATTGAATATATGCTGCTTCTCCTGAGTTAATTTTTTATGTTTTTTTAGGCTTTATGTGGCACTTCAGTCAATGTACCAACAATAGAAGGTCGAACCATACCTATGACAGTAAATGAAGTTGTGAAGCCTGGTATGAGAAGAAGAATCATAGGATATGGATTACCATTTCCCAAAAATCCTGAGCAACGAGGTGACTTAATTATAGAATTTGAAGTAATCTTCCCAGACAGTATAGCTCCAGCGTCAAAAGAAGTACTCAGGAGAAATCTTCCTGTTTCATAAGAAATGTACTTTAGTGAACTGTTCCAAAAGGAAACTGAAAATTAAGACTTTCAGGTTTATGCTGTAAAAGTGCAATCTATAACTGTGGAACTTTTATTGTTTGTGTGTGGGTGGGAAAGGGAATTATGCAGTGCTGCATGAGAATACAAGGAGAAAATAGAAAAATTTGCAATCAAGCATAAAACTAAACCACTTGCTATGTATGGGATCTTCCCTTTCAGAACATTTTATTCAGTATTTGCTTATATGTAACATGTAAAATTGGGGGAGGAGAGACCCTCCCATGCATATCTTTCAAATGAAGTGCTTAACTTTCAAAGCACTTTCAGATATTTCTTGATTGTCTATGTGATATATTTTAATTCATATGAATCTATGTAAGGTTTGTAAAGCTTATGTTTATATACCCATAAACTCTGTTTATATTGCACACAGCAGAAGGCAGGAAATCTCACTTGAAATGTTCATGAGCCCCAAAAAAGATGATAGTGTTTTAGCAGTAAGCATGCAGGTCTGATGGAAATTCCAAGGTGTACTTTTTGACTTAGTGGATTTCAAGATAGAAACAGCCATCAAAACAGTTGCTTTAATGTCCCTTGGAACATATGTGCAAAATATGTAGCCTGTCTGCTGAGGAAACATATCAGGGGATAGGCTATCTGAACAACTGTCAAGACAATTAGCTTTTTTTTTTTACAACTCCAGTGTTTTCAAGGTTTAATTTTCTTGTATATTCTATGAACAGTAAATTGTTTAAGGTAAAATAACTGAAACATTTGTCAATCCACCCTGAATTATCTGAAGGAAGATATAAGAATGGGAAAAAAGCCCTCAATCTAGCTTTCAAAAAGACATCTATAGGGCTGGTACCCTTGGATGGCAAAATAAGACTACTAAACATACTTTCAACATTTGTCTTGAAACATGCTGCAATATATTAACATTTATAAATCATATTTTATTTTTTCGTATTAGTTAGAACAAGTGTGCTAGGTAGCTGCACTGTTAACTGACAGGATGTTAAGAACAGTACAAGGTTATAGCAAATGTAATATACAAGAGAGATATAACCATTTTAGGGGGGAACAAACATTTTAAGAGCTACACACTGGAGTGAATTGGCAACTTTTTCATAGGATGAGATAGAAACAACGTCATTTGTAGACTACAATGGCAAATGATCCAGAATGCTGGTTTTCATGACACTAGAAGTGGGAAAGTAGAAAACTTCTGCTTTTTCTTTTATGCTTATTGTTAGAGCATTTAAATATCCTTTATGGTATGTATTGCATTTCATATTTTTTTAATTAAAATATTGTTTCTAATTTGTCTGTCTTTCTGGATATGCAATAAGAATAGAGGAAAGTTATATTGAACAGTTTGTTCAATCGTAACATATAGCTGCAGTATTAAGGCCATTATCCCATTCACCTTTCCTTAAGAATAAGTTTCAATGAATTTGGTAGGACTTAATTTGATTTACAGTGCATTTGGCTGTATGTTTTTCAACATTCCAAGTCAATAACTGCAGTAAAAAGAAGTAAAGGGTTTTTTTTTAAAAAGCAGTATTTAGACAGAAAAAAGTTCTACAGTGCCCATTATTTCCCAGTTAGCATGATGCTTATTCAAAATGAGTTCAAAGGTCAAGTGAAAAGTATATGTAAAAATAAGGCAAACTTGTATACATTAAATTTTTAATACTAGCCTGTACAGTATGTGACCCAGTAAAACAATGCAAGCTCCCTGCCATGATTGTAGTTTCTCAAACAAACTCATTACATTTGCTTAACATGAGAACCCATTAAAAGTTGCTAGCTGTGATGGGCTGTCATTGTCATACAACCTGGGCAGATTTCCCAAGGTGGCTTCTTCATGACCAATATCACCTCACTAACCCATTGACTGTTCTAAGGATTGTTGTACCTATGGGAGGTTGCATATCGTCTGATCCAGAGTTACTCTTCACATTGTGGATATGGGGAACTGGCTCTGGAAGCACGTCAAGAGAAGTAAAAACCCTTGCCAGATGGCTCCCAAACAATTATCAGTACCAGCCATTCTGAAGGTTTCCAAGTGGCAGCTGACATTGGTTCCCCTTCCACTACAATTGCAAGCCATTTGGGGATTGCTGTGTGTGCATTTTTCTTTTACCCTGAGAGCAAGGTTTTGTGATTCGCATTTGACAGGCACAAAGAATCCATGTGGCACCTGGGAAGGATACTGTATGGCTGTCAGAACCTTTCCCCTGCCACAAAAAAAACCCTTTTTCTACTTTTAAACCTGTGTTTACCCACACTGACACAACCACAGCAATTTGAAACCTTGGCTGGGGCAATGTCAGGTGCGGAGCGCAATGTATGCTGCCGCATTGTTAGGGACTGGAAGGCATATTGAAGATGTCCAGTCTCTAGGTCACTGTTTTGTATTCCATATTTATTAGCATATTCTTGTTAGGATTTGGACTAATTCAGTCTTTGTACCTTGGAATAGTTCACTTGGTACCCTATCTTTCTCAACTAGCTTTCCCTAGAAGCAAAAATAACAAAACTGCAGCTGTCATATATCATGAGAAGGCAAGACTATCTGGAAAAGACAATTATGTTAGGGAAAGACAAAGGCAGTAAGCCACAGCAGGGCTCTCAAGGACAGTGTTTGGAAGGTGATCACTGATAAGGTTTGTCATATGTCAGAGATAACTTGATGGCACATAAGTCATAACTCTAGAATGTTCTTTCACAATAATGCTTAAAGCTTTGCAAAATAAAATACCACAAAACATTTGAGAATTCAGAAGGCCTTAAAAAGCTTTAACAACATAAATTCTTGACTTGAAAGCCAAGAAAACCTAAATTTCATGTTGCAATGATTAGAACAAATCATGCCAATTAAGAAATTACCTAGGAAAGGACCATCTCAAATATACTACTTTACAGAAGTTGTATATCTTGATTATCTTGTTCTCATAATGAATGCAATCGCAATGATTTATGATCCAGTGAGTGCTCAAAAAGCCAGTTAATTTGTCAGTTGCTCCCCTCACTATATAATTCTAAATTGCACTTGTATGACCATATACGGAGGTAATGTATGCATGCTTTGCTCTGCTGTACCTGCCACCATCATTGATACATGGCTTAGCCACCAGTCTTTCTATCTCAGGCTTCCCACTTCTCAATAGAAAGCTGTGACCTGCTTTCTTTCCTACCACCTTGCTCTTGTAAAAACAATATGTCAACCAGTCTATATAGATGTCCCCCATGAGGTTATTAGTGTTGGTGGCAATTGATTTAAGGATCCCCCCCACCTTGTCCTTTTCTTTCATGTTTCAGTCTGTACTCTCTTATACTGCGTTTGTAATTAACATGTTATGAATGCAGTATGATCCAGTAACTCCAAACCATGATCTTAGTCCCATGCCTCTATATAACCCAGTCTGTATGCCAGATTTTTTTTTTCAAATTGATCAATACCCTTGCTACATGTATCTCTTTCACTAGTTCCAGCTCCAAATATTACAGGATTTCTTGCAGCCAGATCTTTTAGGCCTGTTTCCTGTATGATATGAATGATCTCACTTGCTTATTCTAACTAGATAATTTTATGAAACCTGTCACATCTGGTGGGTCACAAGTTACCTATCCCTACAGCAGTGAGTTGGACAAACATTCCATATATGGAGCTCCTGCCAGCACAGGCATGCAAGAATGGGAAAGTAACACTTGCTAAATTTCAGTTGCAACTGTAGTATGCATCTTAACTTTGTGAGCAAATGGCTTCCCCTTTTCATCTGGAAACTCACCCTCTGTTATCCTTTTCTTCATATTCACCAAACAGATTCTGTGTTGCCTTTCAGTTTTCTAACAAGTTCTCTCTCGCCCTTTCAACTTTTTCTCAAATAGCTGCTTCCATCATGCATCCATCCTTCAAACTTTCACCAACATCCTTTATCTTCTGTATCAAACTGTAAGGAAGCAGGCAAAGAGGTGTATGACTCAGGGTTTAAACTGCAAAATCATATAATGTAATGGAACACTGAGAAACAGCAGTGAAATGTATATGAGCATTCCATAATCTCCAGCAATTCAGCCAAAAACTCAGAAAAAGGCAAATAGACTCAGGCAATAGCCATTTTATAACTTCTTAAAAAGTGGCTATTCTTATTACAAACAAAGCAATGTCTTATATTTGAAAACATTTTTAAAGAAATAAATTAGGCCATATATTTTAGAAGTAGACCACTAGGAGGGGGACTCCTTTGAGCCACATTCTGATATGGAATAACCTTAGACCTGAGGTCTATTCTCTCCATTTTAGAGCAATAAAACTAAACATTTTTAAAAACCATCATAATGACTAATAAATATTAATCAACAACATCACATCAGAATGTGAAGTAAGTATATAAAACTATGGAGCCTAGGATTCTTCACACACACATACACGCACACTGGCTGCGCAGCTGTAATTTATACTGAATGTCAGTAGGAATACTTTATATGTCCCTGAAATGTTTGTATGCTGTTGCATTAGCTTCACACTAACTTTATACAAACTTAGATTATGTTTCTCTGTTGCCAAAAACACAAACAAACCACTATACAGGTAATTGATATGATAGTTATTTCATACACAGACAGTGAGTGTGGCACTTTACAGAGTGCAAGAGGTCAGGTCCCAGTCTCTGCTTGGAGTTGTTTACAAGGTAAATCAAGTAAAATCATGTACCCAAGTTTCTCAGCAATGTGAAGGTGCAAAGTATGTTTATTGCAGCAAAGAGGTTAAGTAAATAGAACAAACTGGCATTTACCAGCATAGGGCAAACCAAAGAAGAAAATTGGATTGAAAGACCGGAGAAAAGTGGGTGTTTCAAGACTTTGATGCATGCTTTCTCAAACCCTACTATGACCAACAATGCCTTAGCTTAGGCTTTTACTGTGCCATTATCCTTTTGCTTTAATGGAATTTTACAGGAGTTGAGATGAGAACAACTTTCACTTGTGATTCCCCTCACCATTTGTTCTCACTTTTTCTTTACTGCAGCAAATCCATTAAAAAAAATGTTACACAGAACCTTCCAGTTGGTAGTGCTAAGAACCTTCCATCAGAAAGCAACCTGTCTACATACATGTCATGGAAGTGACATTTTGCTTGCTTATTTGTTTACTCATGTCCGTTTTCCTCCTCCCGTGCTGAATGATTAGCTGCAAGCCTTCCACCTATCCTTTAGCACTCTGTGAAGTACCACGCATACAGACGATAACAGGTAAATGAAGAAGCAAGCATAGTGCAGTCCTTACTGTTCACATAGCACTAAACAATGCGGGTGCCTCAAGTTTGTGGTGTACATGCGAAATTCTAAAATTGAAATTGCTCTAGAATACTCTTGTAAGCTAAAACACGCACACAAACTTAGATGTCTACATTTGAATTACAAAAGTAATTGCAAGAGAAAGGGACGAGAGAATGAACAAGGAGGAAGTGGTGCACAAAATGAGTCACATAAAGGAGATCTAGGGTGTGTGAAGTATTATTCAAGTATGTAAGGAATTCTTGGATTTCCACAAATTCTCTTGTTCGGCCCTCTTTCACAGGATGTTCCTCTGCTGAACTGTTTACAGCGAATACAATTTTGATACATCCTCCTTGCAAGCCAGGGGTTCGTGTACTTGCGAGACGTCTCTCCCTCCCGCGTCCGCTCCCCTCTGCTGTGCACTTTAGCCTGAAATGTTCATGCAAACAAGTCCTGTTTTGAGGAGAACGCAGAGAACGCTGCTGCTCAAAGACAACCGCTTTCCTAAACCCAGGCAGTTAGTTAGTTAGTCATTAGGGTAGTTCTAACCCGTCCATTACGGTTCGTCTCTGGACGACTTACAGTATAAAATAATAGTAATCGTAATAGTAACACCGTTGGCTTTTTGCTTGTGATTCACATTCGCACACTAGCAGCATGCATGCATCTAAGAAGATCCACTAAGAGCAGCATACACTTAGCACTGCAATTTCATTATGTACCACGAAACATCTGCTAGTGTTTAAGGTGTCAAAGAAACCTCTGATTTCAGTGGGGCTCCTCTTTTCCACTGAGGCCGCGCATGCACTAGACCAGATTTTTGGGTGCGGAGCGGGCTGTTGTTGGTCTCCAGCCACCCGGCTCATGGTCTAGGCTGATGAGAGCTGTAACCTAACAGTATGTGGGGGGCCGCAGGTTTCCCGCCTCATACTAGCCAGTAAGCCCCTCAGAGTAAAAGTGGAGGTACTTCCGAATAAATGAGGATCGCTTTCTAAGGTAAGCGTTGCGGCAATCTAGGGCTAGAGCCCCTGCCGGGTTTGCGCAGAGCTGGCACCCTGTGCAGCAAGCAAGAGGACGCGGGAGAGAGTGAGCAGAAGCCAGCCGTCGTCAAGCCTCGGGCGCGAAGTTTCCCAGGCGGAAGGCGCCTCTGCTCATTGGCTGCCGGGGCCACCACCTGGCCGCTCGGCGCGGGGACCGGGAGTGCGCCGCCCGAGGGCAGAGTCCGAGCGGGGCGAGGAGAGAGCAGCAGCGCAGGTGCCGCTGGCCGCGGGTCGGTGGCTTGCTTCCTCGTCGGCGCGTGCAGGCGGGCGAGCGGAGGATGCCGCTGGGGCTGAGGGGCAAGAAGAAGGGCAAGTCCAAGGAGACGTCCACGCTGGTGGAGGGCGAGGCGCCCTTAGCGCGAGGGCGAGGCGACGACCGCGAGGACGACAACGCGAGCGCCCCAGCCGGGGCGGCCGCCGCCCCCGCGCGCCCGGGCCCCGTGCGGCTGGTCTTCCACGCGCAGCTGGCGCACGGCAGCCCCACGGGGCGCGTGGAGGGCTTCGGCAGCGCGAGGGAGCTGTACGCGAAGATCGCCGACGCCTTCCACATCGCCCCGGCCGAGGTACGTGCCCGACTGGCCGGGCGCCTGCGAAAGAGGCCCGCCTGCCACTCCTCGGGACGGGCATTCGTTCCGGCGCGGGGTGGGTGTCACCTTTCCAGCGAGGCGCCGTAGGTCCTCACCTGCTGCTCCCCGCCTCCCTTCCCTTCGCTCGCAACTTTCCAGTGCGCTTTTCTCAACCACTCTTGGCTTAGCTGCTGTTCTTTGTCGTCGTGTCACATCCATGCCTGGATGGGCTCCGAATTGTGCTTTTTGTGTAAAATCTGCACCAGCAAGTCAAAGAGACGGTGACTTGTCCCGCATTGTACAAAGCACAGAGGGATTCCTCTCACCGCCTTTCCTTTCCGTTCATGGGGGAAGCAGACAGAAGGAGTGCTAGCAGAGGATGATTTCTGAAAAAGAGGAAACGTCGATTCAGGAACGGCTCAAAGAGGCAGCCTGTAGTTATTGGGAAAGAAGTTTAGTGATATATTTAAGTTACTTATTTATTACGTTTCTATAATGACCAGCAACTGAAGTTCCTGTGTGAGTCATAAAATAAACTTAAAACGATAGCATAGTAAGAATGAGCATGAAACGCAAAAGATGGAAATAAATGTACCCCCCCCCCCCCGCTGAGAAACACACCCACTTCTCAGCCTTATTTCAAATATTTCAGAACCTTGATGTTCATTTTCCTGGTGAGTACAAGCTTGGAAAGAAGACAGACACAGGGGATGATACTGATCCCTCCTAGTTTAAAAACACACACACATACATGTTGCTAAAATCATAGTGTCTTTGAACAGATGAAGATTGCATTTCTTGGTGTACACCAGTGTTTAACCCTGTATCACACCCCTATAATTATCAAATAGCAGTTCAAGGCATTTTTGGATTCATTATGGGAATCACATTGCCAGGATTGTACAAAGCCCATCACAACATGAACACTGCAGTTCTAGGCATCTACTCGGAAGTAAAACTGACATTTAAGTAAATACGCTGCAATTTGCAGACTGTGAACTTCAAGTTAGATGGTTCTTAGAATGAAGAATCAAAAGTCCTTGTGTGACTTGACCTCTTCTTAAGGGATTTTCCGCAATAAGGAAATATGGAAGAGATAGTGAGAAAACATGGGAAGATTACAATTGGAAGATGTTATCATTTGGGCCCTATTCAAAATTTGGTGTATGAGAAATGGCAGTTCCGGGACAAAAGCCTCACCTTGAGGCCCCTTGCTTTTTCTCTTTGTTATACTTTTGTTTTAGCCTTAAGGTAATCAGTTACTTGGAGACACAGCTCCGGCCTGGAGCTAATGATGAATTTGGTGTAGATGTTGTGCATTAATCACTCTTACATAGTCCTGCTTTTTTCCAGGATGGGAACTACATAAAAGTAGTAAAAGTGTGGATATCCCTTCATTTTTTTACTATATACCCACAGATGATTTCAATCAGAACTGGAAGTCTGTATGGAACTGTAGGTAGTAATTCTATATAATGGTTTTTAATATAGCACCAGACATAGTAGTTTAGTAATGCTGTTTATTGAAGAGTACAGATGTTCAGAGGCTACCCAACTCATTATGGTGTTTGAGCTGAAAATGCAAATAATGTTATTGCCTTTCCCAGTTAAAAATATAATAATGAATGCCTACTATTAATAATTTGCTGCCTTTTGATGACACAACAAAAATCTGCCAGTTGAGATGAGTTGCCTCATCAATCATAATAGCTGGAAATTTCTGCAGCTATTATTTTGAAGAGAATAAATGTATGCACTTTGAGGACATTACTCAGAACTAGACATGGTCCTTTCCAGTACAGTCTACCAAACTGCTTCAATCAAGACCCAAGAGCAATGGCATTAGTTTCTTTATCCAAGTGGTTAGAATTATCCTACTTGTGTAGCTTTGAGCGTTGAAAAAGAACCAAGTCTGAATACATGTAATTATATTCCTGCCTACATGATCATTTTACCTTGGCATTGGAGCTACTTAAAATAGTATCTCTTCTTTATTATCACAAAGAACAATAAAGTCTTTGAAAGGTAGTGAAGTTTTCTCTGCTGACAAGGAATTGCAAAAGTTATTTCATACCAGCCACATGGACCTGGCTCTTGCACACTGTCGCAACAGTAGTTTCCCACACACAAAATGAAGCAATTCTTCTAATTACTTAGTTTATTGACTAGGCTTAAAGGGACTAGCAATTGGCATTTTGGAAATTAAGAGTTCAGAGTAGATTTAGGTAGAAAAGCATTCAAATATATACAGTTGTTTTGCACCTATAATTCTGGTTGTATGTAGTTCTGTATGTCTATTTAAAAGTCCAAGAATACAACCAGGCTTATGCTTCAAGCATTCCTGTGTTGCAGGTGGGTAACTCCTGCTCCAGGCAACAATGAAATTTCTTGCAGTCACCTCTGTTGTTATAAGCCCCTTTTTTCATCTTATGAGGGAAAAGGATTAATTTATTAGAATGAATGTAGAAATATATTTGCTCAGAAATTGTACCATGTTCTGTATCTGGTGATTGCTTACTTGTTTCAATTTGAATTATAATTATATTTAATCATTTTGCACTTGTTTAAAAGGACATTACATTATTTAACACACCTTTTGCAAATGAAGAAAAGGCACTTACAACCTGCATATTACTGATGCTACTTATCAATACCCTCTGTGTGCATCATTTTATATATTGTATATTGGAAAAAATGATAGTTTATTGGCTTCTTACATCAATAGAGTAGTACCAATTTGTTTGGAGGAGTATGAGAAAGGTGAAATAGCATAGAGGCCAAGACTACAGACTGGGAGGTCCATAGTCTTCAATTCATTACAGCTGCGAACACACTTAGGATTCCATAAAGTGGTAAGACTCGGTTGTACCCAATGGTGTTTGTCTTCAGTGCAACACTGACTGGAATTATTCTCTCTTCCTCTTGTAGACCCCCTGTGCCTACCCAAATTTGCTCCAGAGGGTTGGGCGATCCCCTCTGAGCAGGTAGGGGGCCAAAAGGACAGCAGGAAGGAGAGGAAAGAAAAGTCATACTGTGTGAGTGAAAGTTCACTCCTGTGATATTGGTTGTAAGCATAAACATCAGTTGAGTATGAAGCGGTTTAAAAAAAAATTCAGTGTACATCTGTTGGTCCCGTCAGTTGTTAAAATCAGCAAAACTACCTCTTGACAGTGACTACTTCATATTCCATATGTTTAAACACACATATGTACCATTATAATATTTGCCCCTGAGAATATATGTGAAGCACTTGGAATACTGGAAATATGGCATGTAAAAGCCTTGTGTGTTGTGAGTATGTTACAGTTCAATTCCTGAGAAAATGGAAATTCTTCTTTAAGTTGGATTTGTATGTAAGTCAGATCACATAGGGGAGTTAGGTTGAAATTTTAGGTTGAAATTTAGGGGAGTTAGGGGTGTGGAACTCTGATAAAAGTAGAAAAACTGTAAATATCTCAACACCCCCCACACCGCCACATTTCAGCAGTGCTATCTCTCTGTGGCAAGGAAATGTTGGAGAGATTTCCCTCTCCAGAGGGTAGGACAGGAAGGCATGCTTTGGAGCTGTATCCTTTTGTATCCCCCTTCTCTCTCTCTCTATGGTGTATCTCCCTATGTATCCTCTCTCTATGGTGGTGATGATTTTCCACAGTAATTGTTTAAAATTAATAGACTTTATGTCAACTTGTTTGAAGTATGAATATTTTGTAAGTCAGGGATTCCCTGCAAGGTATTTATTTATATAACTGATGATAATTAATTAAAATATATCATTCATTTCTTTATTTTATCTGTACCCTGCCTTTCTATAAAAATGGCACTCCGTGCATCATATATAATCAATTAAAATTGACTCAGTGCATTAAAATACAATAAAAGCATGACAATCACAGGGGAATATATTAAAAACTATATCTGACCCAACCGATGCATGTATCGGCTAAAGGCCGCCTTACATGAAGTGGGGATTTTTTTCCTGATGGCAGTAAGACAACAGAAAGCAAACCTAGCCTGTCTTGGGTGGGAATTCCATAGCCTGGGAGTAGCCACCAAAATACCCTTTTTTGGGTCATCACCAAACATGTTTCTGATTATGATTAATTCTGTGACTTATATTTGTATTTTTATCATGCATACTGTAGTTTTCATGAAAAGCATATATTCTTATTGAAGCAAGTATGATTTCCTGACATAAAGTGGCCATATCTTTCCATGGAACTTCTTTGTCAACATTGAACTATGAATTATAATTAAACAGAATTTGTAAGAGATGACTTGCAGATGAGATACAAGCTGGTAACATTCACCATGATTAATGGTAAAATGTTCCTGTTTATAGGAGTAAGAGAAAAAAATCAAAATGATATGAATGTTAAGTTGCTGTATTTGCAGAGAATTCTGTTATTGTTCTGTACTCAGTTATAGGATCTCCACTTTTCAGAGTCATCATTGATGATAATGGGCTCAAGTGAATCTACCGGAGCTGTTCAATTTCTAGAAAATAAATAAGTGCTCACTTTTAAGATAGATAAATTGCAGAAAGCTACATGTTTTAATTAAGACCTCTCCTTGGCATCTCAGATTTCAGAATAGTTTTTAGGATGCTTTGCATGTATTTGTAAATTCATTTATCTCTTTCCTGAAGGATGGTGATTATATGCAGCTATGCCTCTGTGCATTTTTACTGTTATTATTATTAAGCTGAATTCAATTTGATTTCCTGTAGACCTTGTGGGGATTACTTAATTCACTAACGTGTCACTAACTCTTTATAAAGGTGAGAGTGGACATATTGTGAAAACAATATACCTAGTTACTCAGTTCCATTAGGTAATTATGCAGTATTGTTTCCATTCCTCTGCATATCAGTTTCAACCTTCTCTGTTTCTTGTTGAACTTGTGCCTGTTTCTGCTTCTCCCAGTAACTAT
Source organism: Varanus komodoensis (assembly GCF_004798865.1). NCBI lineage: Eukaryota > Metazoa > Chordata > Lepidosauria > Squamata > Varanidae > Varanus > Varanus komodoensis. The sequence goes on from NW_025335641.1 coordinate 326,589, forward strand.
CTGTCTGTATTTCATGCCATTTATTTCTGAATTTACCATAACTAGCTGGTGTAGTCTGGATCACACCATGTATCCTGATTGTAAAGCATTTTGCTCCTCCCTCCCTCTCCCCTCCCTCCCTCTTTCTTTATGTGTGTGTAACCATGAAAGCATCTTACCAATAACTTCCACACAATAAGACTGTAAGGAAAACCTCTGTACATTTTGTTTCAATGGAGACTGCTTAAAATTGAATATATACACTTGATGTATAGGTTCTGCAGGGTTCTGCAACATAATTTGAAAGTATCACTAATTAACTGAAAACAAAGTTGATTTAAGCCTCAGATGTGAAATACTTGTTTAGTCCTCAAGTTAGAGGTGGAAAAGTTTTGATTTAGGAAAAGCTAATTCAATGCTGGACAACAATTCCTGCAAACATTGTGTGTTTGCTTGATTCCTGGCATAAAAAAATATGAACATACAAACAGAGAGACAGAGCAAGTATGGAATAGGCTTCCATGGGAGGTGGTTTGAAGCCCCATTGGTGAGGATGTTCAAGGACAGACTGGACATGCACATAGTAGGCATGTCATGAGCAGAACTGGCTGGAGCCAGGGGTCAGACCTGGGAGGCCCCTTTTGACTCACTCTGTTTCTATGTTTACATGTAACAGGCTAAATATGAGCCAACAATGCAGTCCAGCTGCAACAAGGGCAAATGCTATTTTGGGATGTATCCTTAGAAATATTACTTTCAGATCACGAGAAGTAGTATTCCCGTATACTCTTCACTAGTCAGACCTCATCTGGAATACAGTATCTAAAGTTTGAGTCCCAGGCTTTAAGAAAGATGCAGAAAAATTAGAAAGGGTGCAGAGGAGGGCAACAAAAGTGATTCAGGGTTTGGAAACACTGCCTTATGAGGAGAGGCTGGGAAAACTGGGTATGTTCATCCTTGAAAAGAGAAGGGAGTGGGGGGGGAGGAGTGATATTCCTGTATAAGTACCTTAGAGGCTGTCACAAAGAGGAAGCTCAAGATCTCTTCTTGCTGATACCAGAGTGTAGGGCATGAAATAATCAGCTCAGATTCAGGCTAGAGAAAAGTTTCCTCACTGTCAGAGCAATGCAACAGTGCAACTGGTTGCCTAGAGATGTTGTGAGCTCTCCCACACTGGAGACATTCAAGGCAAGACTGGACCTGAATGGGATGTGTAAATTGGTGTCCAGCAGGGGGTTGGACCCCATCATCTTCTTGGCCCCTTCCAGCTCCACTATTCTATGAATCTATGTTCCTTTTCATTTAACTGGAAAAAATGGCACTTGCTGAAGTAAAGTTACAGAAGCCCCAATTATCTCAGTTGCATCTTATCCCCCACAAACTAGTTGGCTTTTTGCCCACATACGCTTTTTCTCCTCCTATCTCTCTTGAACCTTACTGCCTTGAGTTCTTTTTCTGAAATCAAATGCCCTCTTGTCCTCTGTCCACACATCCTATTACTAAGGTAGCCTTAGGAGAGAGGTGTCTTTAAACACTTACACATGTTAGAGACTGAGACAACTGCCTCATACAGCTGATTAGGGATGTCATGAAGGCACTCTTTTTTACTCTTTCTTAGGAAGAAAATATCTTGAGACAAAATATCTGGACCTGGCTATAAACACCCATAATATCAGAAAAGATAGTTGGGAAGATACAAAAAGCTCTGTGGGGTGGTGGACAATGTTCAGGATTACAGGAGACTTTCCAGTTCAGAAACATCTAAAATATGTTTATCAGAAGTAAATCATACTGACTTTACTCTCAAGTCAGTATATATAGGATTGGATGTTTTTGCCTTCACAAATATGCTCAGAGCTGTGATGTATGCTATCTACAGTGAACATAGTTCCAATATCTAGATCTAGACAGATACATTTGGTGGTTTAAAAAACAAAACAAAAACAAAAAACAAGCCTAAAAATAAAGGTAGTGGTGGTTCATGAAAAATAAAAGTCTCAAATATTCATTTAAGCAACCCCTTTATCAGGAATTTTGGTTGGCCCTAATAAAGATATCTCACTATACATTTTGATATATAAGGAATTGTATGATTATGAGGTTGCTAGAAAATTAATGTAACAACATTTGGTGTAGAATTTAGAATTTCATGAAGTTAGAACGCAAGATCTGTAAAAAACAGTGCTCTAGAATCCCAGGAACTAGCCAAATGAAGTATTTGAAATAAACTGAAGAGCCACTATTGGTGGCAGCTCACTTTGCCTCCTCATGTGGTCCCATTGCCAGAGGTAGCAAAGCAATGCCTACCTGTCTGCTGGTGCTGCTGTGCATGTGGATTCTAACTGGATTCTAATTTACTTAGAAGTAAATTCCACTGTGTTTAATGTGGGTTATTCCCTAGCAATTGTGTAAGTTTGCACCCCAAGAACATAGTAATATAGTCTATAATACGTGCCATGTTCAATTTGCAAATAATCAGTGAATGTTTAAAGTGTCTTACAGTTCTTCTGCTGCTCCTGCATATTCCAACCTACTGATCTGGGTTTGAGCCTGATAGAAAATATGTATGCATGTAGGTCACAAATTGGGTCACTAAAAAACAAGCAGGAAATTAATTAGGTTGCTTTCTATGCATTTTTCTTAGAGCAATTATTTCTAATTGGGCACATGCTTGCATATGTGCATTACCATATATAAATTGTGCATTTTTTTTTGTCCTGTGGGACTGAACCCATAGGAGTGGCTCCTTCCTTATACACCTGCCCAACACCTAAGATACAGGTCTGAAGACCTTCAGGATCCCTCTTTGAAGGAGATCAGAAGAGTGGCTACCTGGGGAAGGGCCTTTTCTGTGGTGGCATCCCAGCTCTGAAACCTGCTTCCCAGAAAGGTGCACCTGGCACCAATGCTTTAGTCATTTCGGCACCAGGTCAAAACCTTTTGATTTTCTCTGCATTTTCAGAATTAATTGTTATTTTAATATTGGTTTTACTGTATTCATATTCTACTGTATGTTGCCACTACTGTTTTGTATTACCATCATGAGACTTTTGTATAGGACAGGATAAAAATGCTCTGAATAAATAAATATAAATAAAACCCCAGATCTTTTTGGTACACTGCCCCCAGCTCCTACTCCTTCTTCCCTGATGATGCCACAATAACAAAATAAAACTTAGCTATAGGCAGCTGGTAAATCCAAGGCTATTTTTTATCCTGCTCAATATTAAGTTCTGTTCCTACAATTGGTACATTTGCCTCAATAACTGGGCAAGCCATACTGTTAAAAAGTGTTCTGCATTCTAGCTCTTCCATTTTACATTGAGTAGACCTTTCTCTGGACTGGCATCCTCCTTTTGGAAGCTGCCCTTGCATCAAAAGGAGGGTACAGGGATGAGTCTGCAGAAATTCTTTTCAAGGCATTCATATGCCCCAATTCCATAAGCCCTTTTCTAATGCCTTTAAAGAGGATGTGATAAAAGTGGGGAAAGTATGTGTTTGCTTTCTGTCAAGAGAGGTATGAGTTGAGTTTCTTAAGCTGTCCTAGAGTCAGCCTCTGGAATTCTGGCCAAAGGATTTTAAAATAAGGAAATAAACTGAGCTTGATAGGAAATGAAAAAAAGAACTACTCTTAATGTACGAATGCTGCACATATCTCCGTATGAGTGTACTGTAATACCAGTTCTAGGTCACCTTTGTTGGCTACTGGTTGCTTCCAAGCCTGATTCAGTGTGAATACTGGGGCTAAGTAATTTGTGGGAATACTGCTAATATATTTTCCCCATTCTGTGAGATTGAGGAGAAAGGTTCTATACTGCATGTTTGCCCAACTAAATTTTTCAAGGGCAAATTTCTGAGCCTTCAGCATTACAATACCCATATAGATCAGTCTTTTTCAAAGTGGACTCACCCGGCATTCTGCTTGCAAGTGAAAATTATTTTTATTCCAGTTGATCTTTGCTAGTGTCTTGATACCAGGTACACTAAATCAGCTTTAGTGGCACTGATTTCACTGTTCTATGCTTCATTGCCTTCTCTTATTTAGATAATCAATTACTGCTGATTTTGACAGGATATGGTACTGCGTCATAGTGAAATTTACTATTTAATGAATTTTATTACTGGTTTTTATGTTGTACATAGCCAGAGATGAATTATAAACAAAATCTACCAATACACAATAAAAGCATTATTTATTCTAATAGTTTATTAATATAATATAGCGTTTTCCATAGATCTCATAAGGGTGTGATGCATAAAGAAACTTTTAGATCCCATTCCCAAGTACATTTAGGTCATATTGCAATGGCCATCTGGAGAGATACTCCATGGGTGAAGGAAAGTTTTGTATGCCAGCGCCAACCTTATAGCTCATTGAATTCTGAGTGCCTGCTTCCATCATCACAGCTAGCATGGAAAGAACACACGGGCTGCAGCTCCAACCAGAGAAAACTGGCTTTGGAGCTGGTGTTGGAGAAGGGGGAGCAGGGAGCAAAGAAGAAAGGAGCAAGACTCTACCATGAAATAATATATCCTGGTGGTATCTCAGCCTCTCCTCCTTGTGAGCAGGAGCAAAAGACTTAGTTGAAATCCTTGATAGGATACCCTTAAACCTCTGATCAGAGGTTATGGACAGCCATAGTGGATTGTGATGCATTTTGCATTGTTTAATTGCCTTAATCTGTATAGTTCTGGAAGAGTTTGCATCAACTAGGATCAGTGATTTTGTGGGGTTATTATGATGAATCATAGCATTTACCAAATACTTCATGGTGGTTAAATGAATTTAAATTAGAAGAAGGCTCCTCTGCATCTGGAAATGTGCATATTGTATACTATGCAGGTGTGGTGGTGGTGGTGGTAATGATTTTTAAAAGCTTTTGTACAATTTTGTACAAAAAGCTTTTCTACAAAAAGCTTTTTTTTTAACGAACTCTTTTGGAACTTGACTTACTCCCTTGCAGTGCAAGAGAATAATATTTTGCTATTCTGGTATGAATACCTTGCATAAACATGGATACGCAATAAAAATAGAGAATAAAATGAGTAATCAAATGTCTAGTTTGTCTGATACTCTTTCCAAAGATAGGTGGTATAAAACTGGCTCATGTGCAGGACGCAGTATGTTTGTGCAGCACAGTTGCATTGCTAAATAGAATTACATTGTCTCATGTTTCTAAATATCACGTTTCTTTTTTCTTGCCAGTTTTATCTAGTCAAAGATACAAAACCAGTTGAGAGATGTTAAATTACATTGACATGGTCAAGGTTATGAAAATCATTTTTAAAGGCAAATGCTCTTGATTTTATACAAAAGTGGCAACATGTAGATTTTGTTAACAAAAAAGGTGGAGTTTAGCAACACTAATTACAGGCAGCTGGTTGGCCACATTGTGAAGAGAACATTGAAACGGATGGACTATTAGTCTGATTCAACATAGCCCTTCTTATGCTCTTACACATATTTGAGGAGTATAGAAACTTAGATGCAGCCCCCCTTAATTATTGTTGCAGTGTATTGGAGTTTTTAAATGTTTGGATAAATAGTAGAAATGCCTGGTCACCAAAATCACATTTTTATATGGCTACAAAGCTGTACTTTGCTAAAAATAATAGTGCATCTTTTGACTGATTACAAATTAAAAATTCTAAGAATGAACCATACAGTCCACATGCAAGATATATGAAGATGTACTAGCTCTTATCTTCTGCCAAACAAAGTAAGAACAAGAGTTTTGGATTTTCATTCCGGTTGGTATATAAAGCTAGTGAAAGTATTTGCCCTTAAGGGTGAAATACTTTCAAAATAATCATTGGCAGCTCTTTTTTACAGGTTGTCTAAGTAACTTTTTAAGACCTGTTTTTTCCTAACCCTCCAATCTTTCATTAGTTGACTGGAAATCTTGGGCAATTGTATTTCTGATGAGTATTTATTTATTTATTTATTTAGCAAACTTCTATGCCGCCCCATTTGCCGAAGCCTCAGGGCGGCTCACAACAATAAATAAATAAATACACAATTAACCATATAAAACAATATAATTGGAGACGTCCTGGCTGAAGATATAAAATCAATAAATAATATTAACAATTAAAATGACGTTTAAATAAAAAGGTCTTGGCCTGGTGCTGAAAAGCAAATGATGGCGCCAAGCGGACCTCTCTGGGGAGTGCATTCCATAGATTGGGCGCCACCGCACAGAAAGCCCTCCTCCGGGTACTCACCCTCCTAATGTCCTTCATGGAGGGCTCCTGGAGAAGGGCCTCTGCTGCTGATCTCAAGGGGTGGGAGGGCACGTATTACATGATTTCAATTTAGTTCTGCCTGTAGCTTTGGCTGTGAAAAAACTGTGAAGCAATTCTGATGAAATACTTTCTATTTGGTATTGTTGTTTAATGATCTATTGAAGCTGACAGAAAATTAACAAAGACTTCAACAGTAAAATAAGAGATGTGTCAGCATCTCTAGATTTATGAAGCTGCCATTCTATTCTGAGTCACTTACCCAATCAACATTTCCCAGTGAATTATACTCATTTTGATATGTATTAGAAATTTTAAATACCATAGGAAACTAGTTTAAAGAAAGGAGGGGGAACCATTATGGGGGGGTACTTGGTTTCTTATGATAAATACAATCCCATTGCTGATGCAATGCAGATCCTAACAGTGTTTACAATAGTGATTATGTCATGCTGTTAACATGGTTGCACATGAATACACAGCTTATGTAATACCAAGCTGTAGTAGAGCGTTGATTGCACAGTGTAGTTGTGCATTAGCATACAGCTGATATTGGCCTGGTTTACATTGTTGGGGAAGGTATGCACATCTTTATCCTCATTTAAATGAATTTAATGTAACAGATTTAAATAGGATGGGATATTCTTTGAATCAGTGAAAGTAAAGATAAAGGCAATTAATACCAGGAAGTACAAAGTTTATTGTAAATGATGGCCTCTGGTTGAAGGGCGACTTTAAAGGGCGATAAAAAATTGTGTCTAACAATTTCAAGCAATGTAGCAGAACTTTTTAGTCATATTGAAATATCTCCTTATTCTGCTACATTTCTGTACACAAAGAAAAAGATACCAAGCTTCATGTGATATTCCTATTCTGATGTATTCATCTCTTAGGGTACTCAGATAGAAGTGTTCTAATATTGTAAAATATGTGTCTTGTTGGAAGCATGAAAAAGTCCTTGAATGTTTATGCTATGACGGGAAGAAAATGAAGTTTAGTTTTAACTACTTAAAGCAGCAATTGTGAAGACAATCCAAAAGACTTGATTTTAAGAATAGTTAGACGGCCTAAATAACTCATGGCTGAATCCTGTGAATATCAGATAACAGCTTATATCAGTTGGCAACTTGCCTGGAGCAAGCACGTGGAATACGTGGGCACATATTGAAGCCCCAGTACCCTGGAAGGGCCCCTGGAAGGGCCACTGCTGTGCTGACACTTACCCTAGTGCAGCTGGGTCTGGGAGTCTCCCACTCTTTAAATATTCTAGTCATTGTGGAAAATTAAAAAGGCGGTGGTAAGCCACCTGTCATTCGTAATGACACTGCTGTTGCCGCTCACTGAAACTTCTAGGTTAAAATAGGTCCTGGACATAGGATACCTTTAAGAGGGCACTTGGCTAGGATACACTTAAACATGGTGCCAGCCCTCTTCTTCGTTTACTATCAGTATTGGAACAAAGGGAGCGTTTCAAGTAGCACTTTTTCTGAGGGTGCTGTACAAGAGATTTATTAGAAACGGGACTGTTTCCATCTTGTGTTGCTTTTGCTCTCAGGAGGTCATTGGACCATGTGTTTATCAAGTGTCAGTCTTGCTCTTTTAAGTTTAGAGCCACATCAGGAATGTAGGTATATTCAGAGAACAAAGCTGCATGACTCTTCTAAACATGTCATTTATGTTTAGGATGTTGCTGATACCATATTATAATAGTTCATCTGATTTTGTTTTCAATCTGCATTTATTATTGTTAGTCTCTTTGAGCATCATTTTTGCAGAAAGTAGGGATATAAATTAAATTAATAAAATTTAAAACTCAGCAGCCAATCAAATACACCAAATTAAACTTTTTTTGTAGCTCTTGTCATAGAACTATATGGCAAGAATGGAAAAAATAATTTTGATTGCTGTGGTTACTTAGAATTAAGTCCTATTGTGTTCAAGGGGCTAATTTCCAGATAAGGATGCATAGGATTACAGCCCAAGTCACTTTTTTAACCTTTAGAGTTCTCACATACAAAAGCTTCCATCTGGGATATTTGTGTCTTGTTACATGCTTTGATCTATATCTGTTATTGCTACAAGCTGCATTTTGTCCTCTTAGGAAGAAAAGGATGTAAGTTGGTTTCTAATATCAATCCAATATGGATTAGTCTTCTGACTTGTTTTACTCTGATAATGCCAATTATTCCATTGGAGGAAGCAGACAGATACTGCAGCTAGAGAAAATTGATCCTGTTCAATCTGCCAACAACTTGAAACACTAATGTACATGTGAAACACCAGTGTACGTATAATGTACATGTACATTAAGGACCTTTCTTAGGAGTAATATCCGGAGTGTATCCTTCTCAATAGCAACTATATTTAAATACCTCTTTCCAGCAAAAGTTTACTTGTATACATCTTCCTATTCTGCATTGGTAATTCCCAAGATATTACTATGCTGTGTCCCAGCAAGAGCTGCAATATGGATGTATTGGGACAAACTCATTGAGCCAGGTTCACATTTAACCTCCTGCTGTTTATAAGGGTCCATTCTACTCTGTGGTACCTGTTTTTGCTTTAGTCCTATTAGGTGCTGGCATAGCTGTAGAATTTTACACAGCATCTTGGAGAAAGAAGGTGGGCCAAATGAGTGCTGAAATGGAATAGGAAATATGCTGGTTTCTTCAACATTTTCAGCACTTATTTCTTTCATCTGTTTAAATCTTGCAGTTGAGCACCCATTGGCACCTTGTCTATCAGACTTTAGGGATGGCCAACACCTATACATTGTTTAGAGAACAGGGGCTCCAAAATTGAATTGCTCCGAACTGACCATTCTAAGCATTTATTGCCTTACTTTGGGACCCATCTTACAGTGTTTAATGTAATGTACATAATCCTGCCAGTGTACTTCAGATGGCACATTTTTATGTTCATGCAATATAGTTCTTCCAGAGAGTTCAGGAGAGGATGTTTGCTTTTCTGAAAACTACCTTTGTTTCCCTTTTGCCTTACAGATAATGTTTTGCACTTTGAATACACACAAAATTGATATGGATAAGCTCTTAGGAGTGCAGATTGGTCTTGAAGACTTCATATTTGCTCATGTAAAAGGAATAAAAAAGGAAGTAGAAGTTTTCAAATCAGAGGAGTCACTTGGGCTTACCATTACTGACAATGGAAATGGATGTGCTTTCATAAAGGTAAGGATGAAGGAATAGACTGAGCAACTGGTATGTAAGAGAAATATAATAGCAAATTATTCTGTGTGAATAATATCGGTGCATGGTTAGCACTATGGAAATCAAACATCATCCACAATGGAAATTGCTTGAATGTAGGATATTGAAAACATGGCTGCTTTCAAAATCAAGAAAAGGTACTGGGCTTCTACTAACCCTGCCTATGCCACCTAAGATGTCTAAGAGAGAGAGAGTTACAAGGAGGTAAAAATGAAAAACATGTTATTGTAGCTATCTCAGCATTTGAAGGAACTATTGCAGCAAAGAAGATGGGACAACTCCAGGACTTGACAAAAGCACCACAGGAATTTTTTAATTGTGTTCATGACGATGGAAACAAGAGCTGCAATTTTGAAAGATAGCATTATTGTACATGAGCTTCCAATGTCCGCTCCCCAGAATGCAGTTATGGGTTGTTTTGCTTTTTGAAACTTTCTCACAAGAACTAAGAGCTTGGTCTGTGTAAGCAGCCATCAGAAGTATAGTTGACTTAAGTTATGGATTCAGTTCTATTTGAGATTTTGAAATTATTACAAGACTTCCATATTGACATAGAGTATGCTTACCATATTCCTGATCCTATGTGGGGACTTATCATTGTTGAGTTTCTAACTACAGAATCTCTCCTCTGCCGACAGACATATGAGACAGATATATTAAGGTTCGGGTAACAATAAAATTATGCTCTATCCAGATTATTTCAGAAAAAATACCTGATTGGAGATGAAAATTTATGGAGTTTCAGTCTCCAGAAGCTGCAGAGATATTTTTAATGGCAATTTGAGCCACCTACCCTGCTCAGAAGACACTTTCTGATCTAGCTGCTTCCAGTGTTTTTAATTTTATTTTTGCATGGTAGATGTAAATTTCTGGGCATTTGGCCATGGTTTTCATTGCTTGATGAGACAAAGTCCTGGACATCTTACCACATTCTTTTTTACTCAATTTGATACTCTTGATTTGATTTTTTTCCTTGCTTATTTATTAGCTTACAGTAGTTGCTCTTAATACCTCGTGATATTTTTCATGATTGGGTGTAATGGTTTGTGCCATTATGTTGCTGAAAGCTGAAACGTTTTCTATTTTTAGTGTTTGTTTAGGTTGCTATTCATCTATTATTTCTTTCCAGTTCATTCCCCCCCCCCCCTTATTCTAAGGGTAGAGGGCACTGGAGAGATGCTTTGAAATGTATTATACCAGTGGTTTTCAACCTTTCCGCAGATGGGGACCAGCAAAATCAGGAAAACCACCTCAGGCAGAAACAAAAAGCGTCATACCCATAATACAGTATTCTGTGTATTAGTGTCCAAACACAATACCAAAAACATGAAAATTCTCCAAAACAACCAGAAACCAAGCAACAAAAAATGCCAACAAAAGAAAAAAATACTGAAATTGGCATGGCTTCCCAGCTGACTCCCACTGAGCTGTCTCTCCCCTCCCTGCCTCCCCCGCCCACACTGTGGTGATGCCAACCAAGGAAGAGGTGGTGGAGCACAGCCAGCCCCCATGCCAGTCCAAGGTGAGTGGGATGTGGCCCCCCACGGATCAACAGGAAATCTCCCATGGACCAGTGCCAGTCCCTGGACTGGTGGTTGAGAACCACTGTATTATGCTAAGGATTTCTACTTGGAGGTACATAGAAGCAGGTATCCTTTGTACAGAGGGAAAGGTTTGAATGTACACAAAAGCAAACAAGATACTTATCCTTCTTCTTTGTGGTCTCTGTGCATCACACATAATGCATTCTGTGCCTGTGTGGGGTCTGTTTTTGGGAAGATTTTCCAAGCTAAACTCGTTCTGGCAGGAACGCCTCCCTCCCCACCCCCATATATCTAGGAGGAACTCCCACCATTTTCCTACCAATCAACTTCTAGAGATGCTGCAGAGATAATGACATACATTTGTGCTAACAAAAGTAGTAAATGGCATTCGAGCATCCTCCCAAGAGATGTTTCACCCTCCCCCAACAGGGGTCTCAGAAAGTAGGGGCTAATTCACCTATATTTTGAAGTATAATTTCAGTAGGTTTAAAACTTGTACTTTTTATGAATGTTTAGATAAGCTTCACATTCTTACTGCACTGCCTGTTTACATAAGAATGTCTCTGTACGTTTTGACTTGAGTGACATGATTTCTAGTCTGTTACACATACCGTCAGAAATGTTTATCTCCACTGCAAATTCCTCACAATCTTTGTGGTCCCTATTCCATGTCTAAACTTCAGTAGGTATAAAAGAAGCAAGAAATCCTTTTTTTAATTCCACTGGCTCAAAAGGTGAGATTTGTGTGTCTCCATATTTTGCACATCATAGTCTTATGGACTCAACTATTTGTTTCTGACATTCATTACAACTAATGGGATGCATTTTTGTCCAACAGAGAATTAAAGCAGGAAGTCTTATTGACCAAATAAAACTGATATGTGTTGGTGACCACATAGAATCTATAAATGGAAAAAGTGTAGTGGGCTACCGTCATTATGAAGTTGCTAAGAAATTAAAGGACTTGGAGAAGGGCCAAACATTTACACTAAAACTGATAGAGCCAATGAAATCATTTGGTGAGTGACCATATGTATCATAAATTATATCTTTAGCTATTGTATGCAATTCTAAAGAAGAATTTTAATCATATAAAATTGCTACGTGGTATGGGAAAGGGCCCATCCAGTGTTTTCAGGAGCTACAAGTACCAGCCGAGCTTAGCATCCTTTACTGCTCTGTTTACATACCAAGAGAGCAATGCAAGAAAGACTCAGCATACACTTGTAGGAATGGGTCCTGCAACTTCTGGCCAAGCCTGGCATAGTACCTTCTTAAGGAATCTTCATGTAATGTGACAGATCAGAGATAAGGATTCTATTCCCTGTCTCCTTTCTAAGTCTCCAGACCAATAGGTAGGATTTTGGGGCTGAGAGTGGCCCATGTTGCAGGGTGCATAAAAACCAATGATTTTTTTAAAATAAAAATTTGGATTTTTTTTAAAAAATCAGTTTTTTATTTTAAATAAGATGTTTTTGATTTAAATTTGATTTTTTAATAAAATGATTTTTCAGGAAAAATCTATCTACAGATAGTTTTCTGTTTAAGATACATTATAGTCCAAAGGTTATTCATCATGAAATAAAGATTAGTTTTTAATTATGTAGCATGAGGATGTATATTCATGCAATGTTTATTTATTTATTTTGGTAAATAAATTCCATTAATTCACAATGTCAAGATTATTGGGCAGTTTTTCTGTCTACAAGATATTATCACAGGTCTTTGGTTTTACAGTTCTCAGACCTGTGAATTTGTGTCTGCAGAGATCAAATGCTTCTTTTCCACATCAAAAATGTTATGAAATCAACATACAGGGTTGAGAAAAAAGACCTTAATCCAATTGCTCCTTTACAAACCCATGTTCACAGAATTAGCCTCTTATCTCTTAAGTGCTAAGTTTGCATGGAAGTTGAGTGTTGGGAGTGGACTAAATCTGCATAAGAAGTGAAGCCTTTTGAGCAGAATCCACAGGTCTTTGGATCTTCTTGTGTGTGGCCTGAGGTTTATCATGTTATTCTTTTCCTGGAGGAGAAAACCTATAATGGCAGCAGGCTTAGATCCAATGAGAATATTTTAATGTAGTTCTTCTATCTATGGGTAAGGCAGGCATGCATGCAAATTACGTAGAAAACCATGATTTAAATCTAGTCTTACTGACTAGTGATTTAAAGTGTGATTTAAATCAAATCCACCCTGCCATGTAGGGTACCCATTCCTCTATAGGCTACACTGGAAACCTCCAAAATCAGAATAGATATGTGGTTCATAGTTTACACTGCATCCGCATCCTCATCCTTTACTGCTCAATAGCCAAAGTTGTTTTAAGCTGTTAAGCTAATAGCTATCACTGATCATGTATGGAGGATAAGACCAAGAGAGGGCTGACACAAGCATCCATGAAAACCAGAAGAAACAATGCTGCTACTGTGTTTTTTTGTAAGAAGGGGACAGGAAAAACAGCAGCAGATAGTGCCTCTTAAGCAGGAAGAACAGTGTAGTTCTGAGGGAAAATGCCTTGAGGGTGATAGCTTAACAAGCAGGTTGGAGGACTGCACAGAAAGAGCTTGGGAGTTGCAGGCACTGGGCATATTGGGGACCTCTGGACTAGAACATTCCATTTCTTTAGACAGCAATTATATTAATATGAATATTGTGAAGACAAGAATGCAGAAGTAGTCTCTGGAAGTTATGCTTTGTTGTCATGCTTGGGATATACATCTCTATAGATGCCTGGAACTGACTCTTCCACGCTTATGGAATAACCCTTTTAATAATGTGAATAACTGAAAGGAGGGACTGAGCTCTAGTGCAGTGGTGGAAGAGGTTTTTCCCCATGTGGCTCAAGCTCTGTTCTGCCAGAGGACAAGCTGCTGTCAGCATGGAAAACCTAGGCGGGAAAATTAGCATGTTTTCATTAGGACACCGTGCTTAGGACCTTCTTTCTAGGTAGCAGAATGCCTTTGTAAAGTACCCAAAAAATGAAGTAAGATGAAATCAGAAAAGGAGTTCTATTGAGAAAGTGAAACACTAAGGAAATGTACAGGTGAAGTAATGAAGATTGTCCCAGAGAAGGGTGGGAATAGAAGGAATGAGGAGTCAGGCATTGAAGAAGCCAAAGGAGATTGTGCCGTGATGCATCAGAAATCCAGAAACAGGAGGTGAGAATAAGGGAGTTATGCATATTTTCTCTCATAATATGCAGCTGGCACATAATTAATATTTCTACTGCAGATATGATTGAACCAAGGTGCAAAGGTGGAAGTTTTGCAGAGGGAAAAATAGCCAGAGGGAGAGAGACTCTTCGACTGAGATCCAAAGGCCCTGCTACACTGGAAGAAATGGTGCGTCTCTGCTTCATGATTCTTCTTATGCAGACATGGGAGAAACACTTGGTTGCATATGGTGGTTTGGAGGAAGTTATTGAATTACAGTTTCCACTGCAGTTTAAGAAACTAGAGGCATAATCTTAAATTTAGACAGAAAAAAGGCCTAAAATTCCCAGCATTCCTTAGAAGTCCTCTGAATTCTCACCATGCCCCAACTAGCCTTGCTGGCTTGAAGATGCTAGGAGTTCTAGGAATTCTTTCTTTCTAAACCTGCATATGATTGCACCCTAATATACCTATGCTAAAACTGGGCATGCAAAGGGGAAAAGGATGGGAAAGGAAGCGGACATTCCATTTATTTATATATTTATAAACTTTGATCCATTAGACTAGGATTGCTATGTCTGAACTAGGTCCACTTCATTTTCTCTCATGCATATTAAATTATAACCATGAACAACTGGAAACTGATATTCTTGCAACAGCTACAGACAGGACTGCTAATTTACATTTGCAGAGTCTTAAGGAGGAACTTCCTGTGGGACAGTTAGAGTACAATCCAGTGCAGATGTCTGCACTCCTCTGAACTTGGAGGACTGGAGTATCTTGTGTAGAGAGGGAGAAGCATGGATGCAAAGGTTGCCTCTGTGCTCCTCCCTCTTTGCAAAGCATCTGGGTAGCCTATTTTGGCCATGTAACTGCAGTATTTTAGAGGGGGAGGGAATACAGCTGAGATGCCACCATATCTTGGTCTTCTCTCCTCCCTTTTCTGACCTCAGAGAAACAGTCAGCACAGCTTTTTTTCTTCCTGGCTGCAACAGGGTGGTGGGGAATTAAAAGTGCAGATCCCCATCTCCCAGCTCAGAGTCCTTTTCCAGTCTTGCATCTGTGAATCTGAATGATCCTATGACCATCTAGGCCCTGTCTAGGGACCATAGGATTTCTTTGCTCATATTTCAAATGCAACTTTAGTTTATGTAAGGATTGTTTGTAGCAAGAGTCCCAGATACTTTGTAGTGTGGACTCAGTCCTCTGACTAATAACAGAAAGAATTGAATAGCACATTTTGGATTGGATAACAGGGTGTTGCAGGGTTCCAACCTTCCAGTCTTGACTTTAAAGGTTTAGGTAGCACCTGTGCGTTTTTTCCTTTTTTATTCTAGAGTAAGCATGGAGGGTGTAGGAATCAACCCTTCTCCCATTCCACCCTTGCACCTGCACATGGCATTCCAAATAATGATCATTGTCACTCCTTGACAGTATAAATTGCATGTGCAGATGTCTGATTCAAAGCAAGTTTCCAGAGTCTCCATCTTCGTCTCTGTCCGCCTGTCTGTCTGTCTCTCTGTGTGGGTGGGTGCATTAAAGCCTTCCCTATTCCCATGCTAGGGTCCCAATTCATGTTAAGCCCCCTGAACTTCATGGAAAAAGTGGTTTCTCCTACCAGTTTTAAGGAGTTAAAAGGAGTTTGTATTCTGGACATTTAAAGTAATTTAAACCATTACTGTGAAACTTGCTGTTTTTTGTATAAATGTGATTCACAGAATACTTTTCCTCCAGGTGGCAGAAATACAAGCAAGGAAAAGGCAATAAAAATAAAGGGACCAGGAAACATAAGTGAAAAATCTGTAGCAATGTATAGCAATGCATTATTTTGATGTTACTACTTTTTCAAATGTCTGCAGGGCTAGATATTTGCTTTAAAAAAAGAAAGATACTAGACTTGCAATTCTTACCCAAAGACTAGATTCTGTGTCATATTGCATGCATTTTATGTTTATGGAATTGCTTGGCGCAGTGCTTTGTAAACTGCATTCAGATCAAGCTAGCAACACTTAATTCTAATTACAATCAGTGTAAAAAGACTTCTGCTGCATTGTTTTCAATGGCACTAATGGTGCAATCCTAAAATTAGGCAAGGGCTGTCCGAGGATCTATTTAATATAGTGTAAGCACTGCTCCACCAATGGAGAGGAAGGCCCATGGGCAGAAGAGCATTTATGCTTGCAGAACCTTCCAATAAGCCTGAAGATGTCCTATGATATTTGTGGTGGGAAGTTAATGTCTCAGAGAAGGAGACATTAACTGTGCTTAGAAGTGGAAGCAGGATCATTCTGTTAAGGTATAATTAACTTACCTCAGTGGGTAGGGAAAAATGGAAAAGGGCCAAAGAAAGGTAAGAACATCTCACCCCCATCCTGCTAGCATCAAGCTTAGGAAGTGGCCAAATCTTGTGGTATAATCTCTTCTCCCACCATTATAGGATTGCTTTGTTAAAGTGATTAACTTAGCCTGGATCCAGTCCTGTATAAGAATATTGCAAAGAGTATTATTTTGCTGAATATTCCCAAAAGCATAAGGTTGACTGTAATGATTTAAAATTATATGAGTGTGTTCCTTTAAATGTGGGTCAGTTTCTGAAAGGCAAGGGGATAAAAGAGGGGGATGAGTGGGTCAGGTGACTGGTTGGTGACTGAGAGTGGTTGGTGACTGAGAGTGTGTGGCTGGATCTTGGATGTGTGTGAAGAGAGAGGAGAGAAAGAAGGCAAAAAGTTATTGGACAGCCATCAGTTAGCACACAGAATTGTGGTTTGTCAGAAGTATACAGGATCTGTAGAGGCAGCCTACTCATTAGAATCCTAGCACATGCTGTGAAAAGCATGTAATATTCTAAAGAAGGAATACTTAGAGGACATACTAGTGACTAGGGAGAGTCAAAACCTAATATTGTCAAGTATTATAAGGGTATGAGAGATAGAAGCTGACAGAAACCTGAGTGCAGGAGAGAAGGGAAGATCTGTGTGAGGAGTCTTTGTGAAGACAAAGAGTGATATACCTCAGTCAGAAATTGTTATTCTACATTGTTCTACTCTGTAAGGAAGTTCGTTACTGAGCATCTCGAAACCAATACACTTCCTGCACAAATAAAGTTTAATTTTGTTATTGAATCTTCATTATAAGCTGTTTGAATATCAGCACCTCATCCTCAGTACCACATAGTTCAACAAAGAAGCATTATAGCTTGGGCAGAATACTGTGGGAATGGTTAATTAATAAGATTGGAATACAATTCCTGGTGGCAGCGTTACATACCAAGAGAAAGAGAGGGAAATATCAAGGACTTAAAGACATGCCATATCCACACAAAGAGTGACATTGACCTTGTCTTGAAGTTTTAGAATTCAACTGACAGTATATTTCATTGATTATTTAGATTGTACAAATCTCAGTTTAAGACAGCAATCCTACGTCCACTTACCTGGGAGCAAGTCGTATTGGACTCAATAGACATGTATGGGATTGTACTATTAGTTAGTGCAAGTAGATTTAATTTAAAATATTGAAACTATAAACATTCTAATGGAATTCATTTTGTATTGCTCATATAAAACTTTTCAATGTGTGTTTTCTTGCTTTGATAAAGCCTTCAGATGTTGAAGAAAAAGCTACCAAAAAGGTAGATGACCTTCTGGAAATGTATATGGGAATAAGAGATCTCGAACTAGGTGAGCCTCTATGCAGCTAAGTCTCATTTCTAGTTGCACTGAACACCTGCCACAATCAAAGTCTCTCACCGTAATCAAAGTCTACACCAGTTGTCAAATGACTTTGTTTATCGAGTGTGGAACTAGTCACTCATATAAAAAATGAGGATGTAAAGCAAGGGAGCAACATGAGTATATTTTGTAATTTAAAACAGCTCTTAAATCTAAATTTCATCTCTCTCTCTCTCTCTCTCTCTCAAAATTGGCAATCACAGATATGCTACTTAATATAATGTCAGTTTGTTGGTTTTGGTGCAATGTCAAACCATGGTTGCAGACGTGATCAATTACCCATGGGAATGAAATAGAAAAATTAATTTGTTCTGATAATTCCAATTACTATTCAGGTAGGAATTTCATTTTTATATTCATGTTAGATAACCATGCAGTGAACAGACAAGATTACCATTGCCCTGCTCCCATTGTATTAGATTCAGAAAATAGCTTTACACCTAGCTGCTCTAGCTCATTAATTTGCTGACAGCTTCAGTGATATCAGTTTCTACAAAGTAAAAACTATAAAATATAACTAAGAGGTTATTGATAATGCCTTAATATTTGAGTAGCTGGGTGAGCAGATCAAGTGTGGACCAAATCAGGCATGTATTTTTGATATTATATTGGATATTACATGAGTAAACTTGTTATAATAAATGTAATCTTTATTTTGAACCATGAACAAATTATTTGAATGGAAGATAAATTTAAAGTTGTATGGACTGTAAGAAATCCAATTCTTCATACTACCAAAATATTTCCATCTGAATGATTTCATTGCATCTGAATATTATTCTTCAGTTGGTTTTTCAAAAGGTGCCTGTTTTAGGGGCACACTCTGCATAGCTTTTTTTTCATAAAGTCTGGAAATGAAGCACACTTCACTTGGAAATCAATCTAATCAAAACCAATGAAATTGCCAATTAAATGCACTTTAATGATGCTACTTTAAGTTATATGTGGAGGCTGTAAAAAGTATTTATCTCAAGCAAAAATGTTTTGTCATAATGTTTGGCAGCAGCACTGAGATGCTGCCTTTGTTTCAGTGAACAGATAGGGAGAAATGGTTTTGCAAGATTAAAATTACTTTATTCTATTTTTCTGGAAGAAATCCTTAAAACTAAACAATGTGCATGAAAATCCACTCCTTTCCTGTTACACTATTAACAGAAGCAGACTAAATGTCGCAGCGGTTCTTTCCATGTATTGAACTAAAAAAACAACCTCCTGCTCTAGTTAAGTGCACCCACGATCCAGTAACTATGGGTACACCTGCATTTAGAGCAGTTCTTTATATTTTTATTTAAAAGTACACATTAAAATACATCTAATATGTAATAGTTGTGCATAGCTGTATATGGCAGTTCATCTAAGTGACCACTAGAGACCAGTACTTGACTGTTGAATATCAACATAGCACTTCATGAAAAAGTGAGAACTGAAATATATTTGATTATATAGTCTTAATAAGAATTTCCTTGCTAAGCATAATTTGTGCAATGAAGACAATTACTAAAGCTCTGATAGTTACAAAGAAGAGCTTATTTGTAAGGTTCATGTGTTTGCAACTTCAGATGTAATATGTTAGAGCAAAATCTTTTATTCTAAGATAGTTTTCAAGTGATATTTGAGTGTCAGATATACTGTATTAGCATCCTTATTTGGCACACAGCTCAGTTTTTCTTGCACACATTAGTCTAAATCTGAACAATCACAAACTGCAGAAGAAAATAGATTAGTGTTGTTCTATGAACTCCTGTGCAAGTGCACCTGGAACACCTCTTTTTAGTGCTGCACCAGTAGATGTTCATGTTTCAGTATGAAATATGGTGCAGAAGGAAGATACAGGCAATAGCAGGTAAATTTAATCTGGCCAGAATAAACACAAGGTTCAGACAACACAATTACTCACACTCAAGGGTTTAGTTTGGGTTGAACCATGGGTTGTTACTAAACTGTGAGTTGTCATGTTGTCTGTGCCCAGCTGAGATTAAAAACAAACAAACAAACACACAAGGTGAAGTGTCCACAGTTCACAACCCAGCAACAAACCATGGTTCTCGTCATGGTTGTTAGCACTTCAGCAATAACCCATGATCCAATGAAGATCTTTATTCAAACTTTCCATGTAGGTTATTGACTGGGTTCAAGTGATGGTGTGGACAACCCATAGTTCAGAACCCAGAAATAAATTCTAGGTTCTCTTGATTGTTTGTTACCATGGCTGGGTTAACTCACATTCCAACAACAGTTCTTGGTTCAATAACAGACAATGGTTCAGCAACAACCAGCACTCAAGCCATGTAGTCCTCACTTTGCTCCAGCGTGAATGGAACTCTGTCTAGTGCAAGTCTGGGTCAAACAAAATGTGTATGTTCTCATTGTGTATATTAAATCAGGGATGGCAAATGCCATATAGCCCTCCATATGTCGTTGGGATACAATTCCCACCATCACTGGCTGTGCCCGCTGGGACTGATGGGGCTGATGGGAGTTTTTAATCTAGAAATATCAGGAGGGACCCACTTTCCCCAACCTTGAGGTCCTTATGCTGCACATTGGCATTTTAAACAGGTTTCTGTTTATCCTGAAACTTATGTCCTAAAATGTTACAGATAATATCATAAGGAAAAAGAAAATCTGGAAGAAATGCAGGAAATCTAGGGCAACCTTAAAGGCTTTGCCCAGGAGATTAAACTCATCAAATGTGTATAACAGCACAAAATGAAATTAATAATTTCCCCCAGTGATGTGAATGGTTTTCTCTTTTTCAGAAGCCCTGTGTTGTTTTTCCTGTTTGTGGTATATACAGTTTTCTTTGTATATTTTAAAAAATATAATAGTAATCCTGTGTGTTAGGTGAAACTGAAACAGATTGACGATAAAGCTGCTCAGATTCGAGTAATGACTAAGAGAGAATATGAGTCTGGTTCTGTTATACCAAGCCTAGGACACTGTGAAATGTCAACTAAACTGCTTTTGCCATAGTTTATGGGCACTTTCACTATGAGAGAGATGGAAATATTCCAGTACACTTACCAGCAAGCTTCATGTATCCCTTTTCAACCAGGGCTAAAGGTGGGGCCCTGCCAAATTTGTGTGATTGTTTGAGTTCTACAAAACCACAACTGCAGCTTCGACTAATGCAAGAGTTATTTAATATCTGGGGAGTCATTTCCCACAGTTTGGGAAAGCCTGGCCTTAGAAGTGTATCATGGACTTTCAAAGCCAAACTAAACCTGCATGTAATCATGCATTGTGTGGTAATTTTACTGTACCTTTATTTACTTTTGAGTAAGAATATGTAGTCCCGATTTAGGTGAGTACCTTGGCACTTGCGTATGTGTTGGGGGGCTGGTGGGTAAACCCTCATGCCCCCTGTTTTGCTCT
The DNA here is from genome assembly GCF_004798865.1 of Varanus komodoensis. Classification (NCBI taxonomy): domain Eukaryota; kingdom Metazoa; phylum Chordata; class Lepidosauria; order Squamata; family Varanidae; genus Varanus; species Varanus komodoensis. The sequence continues at coordinate 347,843 of NW_025335641.1, forward strand.
CTACTTCTTATGAAGGGCATAGAATTTCAGGACAAAACTGAATGTGGGGATGCTTAAGCACCCCACTCTCTGTGTTTAACTGAATGTGCAGCTGGACTGATTTCGTGCAGTTGTAATAAAATAAAATACAATACAATAAAATGCAGGACTAACAAAACTTTTATTTTGTTGGGAATATGGACTTTGGTCTTCTCCTTTTCATTTGGAAAATTTTGGGAGGTGCTAATGCATTAGGGATAGGCAAAAGGTGAAAACAGAGCTTAGAATACACCCTGCCCCCAACCCTGAATGCCCCAGCCCCAGTCTGAATTGACTTTGTGCAATTAAGAGAAATAAAGCTATCCAGAGTAGCTACACTGCATGAGATTAGATGAATTCATGAATGTTTTCTCATATTTTTAATTTAGATTTCTGTCAAATACACTTTTTTCCAAAAAACAAAATATAAATATCTTAATAGCTATGACATCTGATAGTGCTGTTTATGAAAACAGTTTTCTTGTATTTTTATTTTTAGCTGCAACAATGGTAGAGGCTGGAAAAGGCAAGAACAACCCGGATGTCTTTGCAGTTGCACTTGATGAAGCTTTAGGAGACTTTGCATTTCCGGATGAATTTGTCTTTGACGTGTGGGGAGCCATAGGTGATGCAATGCAAGGACGATTATAATGAGAATCCCAATTGTGTCAATCATCCAGAGGCAGAAAACATGCAGCCATATACATGGCATGGGATATATAACTTGTCTGCTGAGTAGAAGTATTTGAATAATCAGAATATTGGATAAATAATGTTTGGCAGTCATACACTTGTCTTTCAGAGTGAAGATGGATTCATAACTGTACTGTAGCAAAGCTTTTATCCTGATGTAGCATTTAACTTAAAATGCCCATTTGAATTCTTTGCAAAACAGTATTCTTTGGGTACTCACCTGGCATATTAATTTTTCTGACAGTCAAGAGGTTATCATAACAATCTTATAAAATTGATTGCATTTCTGATATCAAAAGAAATATTGCTAGGAGTTGCTGAAGTTGAGCAAAATTTAATTGAAGAAAGAACTGCTAATCCACATCCTCTTTTTCATAATTCTTTCACATGTCTTCCCCATGGATATGGTGTTTTATTTCCACCCCTTCTTCCCTTAAAACAGTACTTTATGCGAGGGATTCTGTGAGGATAGGGGAAGACCATAGTATAAAGGAGAGGTCATTGATTGCTGGGGTAAAATTCATGCTTTGAACATACTCATTCAGTCTCTGATGCCTCTGGTTAAAGGAACTTGGAAAGGGCTGGAGATGTCAGAGACATTGAAAACTGCTGCCAGTCAGAGTAAACAATACTGAATTAGATAGTTTATCAGTATAAAGTAATGTCTTATTTTAAATGTTTATGTTATTGTACAGCCATCAGAAAAAATATTAACTATGTTTACAATGGTATTATTAAGAATAAAAGTTGTAGAACTTTGGCACTTTTCAGAAGAGATTCTTAAATCAGTTTTTGCTTTTCCCAGTATTGTATATCAAGGTAAAAAGAAAAAGAAAGATAAAATGTACCTTCAATTTAAAATGAATTATCCTTTTCTATGAATGCTATTCCAGCTGATACATTCTAGATTAAAATACATTTTCAATGTCACTTATGACACTAGAATCCTTCCTCATATGTACTGCTGAGGGTGGGGTATGTGCGCTTAGATGAATACATACCTTGGGAACAAAATCCCTAATTTAAATAGTCTTTTCCTATTCCCAAGTAGAAAATCTTAGAAAAGTGAAGTTAAAAAAACTCTTTAATATTTAGGCACACAGATCTTTAGGACTTTTTGTAGGAACTACTACTAAGTTGCAGGAAAGGTTAAAATGGACATACCTAAAGCAGGTAGTATATATTTCATGACCAACTGCATACATGAGAACTGAGCAAATGCATATGTTTCATGCTACCCCATTTTTTTTGATGATTTTTATAGAGACAAAGTTTTCTAGGGCGTCTGTGTAGGTAACCTTTATGATCATTGCCCCACTATTGTATGACAATATGTTAGTCATTTTTTTAAAAAGCAGAAGTAATTTGTAAACATTTCTTCTTCTTCTTCTCTATTACATTTCTATACTGCCAGTAGCTGAAGCTGTCTGGGCGGTTCACATTAAATCACATATCCAGATTTCAACCAGACCTGACCCTGCTTAGCTTCCACTATTATGCAGGATCAGGCACTTCAGGCTATTTATGTCACAAAAACAATGTAAATGTGCTTAATTTTTAGCATTTGATTTCTTTAATACAGTTTTTGTAAATCTTGGAATACTGAGAAATTCCTAATGTGCCAATAATTTAAAAGAGAGAAAGAGAAATTAGGTTAATGGAGTGTGTCTCTTTGAACTACTATTGTTAGACAGAAAGGAAAGACTGATAATTCTCAACTATAGAGAGATATAGCTAATTATGAATAACGGCTCTTTAGTCACTTCAAAGATGAGTGCAGTAGCCCCTTGGAATGATTTTCAAAGATATTGGAAAAGGAAACTCTCATTTTTCACCATTTAACTTTGGAACTGTCAAGTTGACAGTCTCCTTGAAGCACAGTGAGTTTTGGGCACAACTGAATGCCTTCCATTGCATATGTATATAAGTGTGCCCTGCAAACAACGTAAGACCATAAAACTTCACCCTTAATCTGACCTTGATACCAAAGAAAAGGACAGAATTGTGCAACCAGTAAAATCTTGAGCATTTTAGGACTAGATTATGTGGGAACCATCTCATATGGATGGAAAGGGACTAAGATACTTTATTGTAGGAAAATAAATTACATCATCCTGAAAACATGATTCTTGATGATATGTGTATCTTTTGACATACCTTTATAAAGCATATGGTCCAGTTCATACAATCACTTTACCCCACTGTGTTTGCATAGGGAACTTGCAAGTTTTGCTCAATCTACTTTATATGAATATGGCTTTTGCGTGATTTCTGGGTGCTGAAGAAACAATGAAGGCAGTACCTTTCAAAAGCAGAATACTGGAATTGCTTGACAGATACGACTTTTATCATAGTAGAATATTTATAATAGGGGAGGGCATCTGTTTTAATCTGATTTAGATGTTTCTGGTGATTCTATGCAAGAAATCAAATAATTTCTTTTTTGTTTGTAGCTGCCCTAACTGGCTCCATGCCACAACCTGGTGGAAAAGGTAATCCAAATGCTTGTGACAAACTGGAAAATGTCAGTACAAAATTATAGTACAGTAGATCTGACACAAGGGGAAGTCCAGGAACCCAATATACTATTTAAACCATTTTATTTTAAAATAATTGGAATTAAAGTTGGTGACCCATCTTTATAGAGCATCTGTTTATATGGATAACTGCCTGTCCACTTCAATTTCAACCTCTCTTTCTCATATGTACGCTACTTTGCTGTGTATTGTGCTATACTTCGAATTCAGATAATCACTTGTGAAAAAACTACTGTATAGTTAGGATACAATCCTATATCTGCTGGAGGAAGTCAGGAATGTTTGGAATCCCAGTTCTGACCTTGAAGATGTGCTCTGAAGTTGGAGCTGGAAGTACAACTCCAAAGTGCCCTCCTTCTACCACCATAGCTGGTATGGGAAATACGATACCAGTTGTGTCTCCCACATTAGTCTAGCCTCAAGGCTGGTGTTAAGAGGGCTAGGGAGGGAAAGCATGAAGCTTCTGGTGATGCTGCAGCCTCTTCTATTCATGAGCAGGGTCAACAGATTTAGATGGCTGAAATTGGCTGTCTACATCTTTTCAAGGATGGGAGAGCTGTGCATGGACCTCTGTGTCCATGTTGTACACGCCCTTGATAGGATGCCTCTAATCTCTGAGTTTGGAGGGTTCCAGTTAGCCACATTAGATTGCACTGTTTATTTTAGATTTATGTGATTCTGAATTCTGTGAAACTGGATTAGTCTTTGTTTTCCATATCCTCTGCCATTCAGGTTGTATTTTATGCAGTCCAGAAGGATTATTAGAGACATACAGAACAATTCACAGTTGCTAATGTTTAAGCCAATGTCTCTCTGGAGGCAAACTAAAAACAGTTGTAACTTGGCCAAATCTTGAATCTTCACAATATTTTTTCTCTATTTGGTAGCTAATTAAATAAATCTAAGAAACTCTATTTTCTAGATTTCTTTCAAAGTTTACTGCTCACGGTCTAAGGTGTACTTTTGTAAGAATCTAAGAGACATGAACACATCCATCTTTCACTCAAAGTGAGCAAAATTACATGGGAATCTGATTGCAGCTTGCTAAATGGGGCAGTCTAGGCATGACCTGCATTTTGAAATCACTACTATGCCACTGATGGGAGGTTAAGAATGCCAGATTTCATTACAGCAGAAGAATGCCTGTTAACATATTATAACTCTATCAGAAAGTCACCTTCTAAATCTGTGTCTTCTGTTTCTTCTGGTTCCTTAAATATACTCTGAAATCTTTGGTTCTTCCTTCACAAAACTCATGTTGTATGAAAAGAAGTAGATTTGTTACAGTATTCAAATCACAAGAGATTTTGGTTTGTTAAAATCAGTTAAATGCTTCCTGTTAATTGCTCACTGCTTGTGCACTGTCCATTTATTAAAGAAAAAGAGAGGGAATAAATGCCAAGCTTTTAATGTTGTGGTCTCTTTGTGATCGAAAGAAACAGCATTTATTATTGTTTGCTAGAAATGCTCTTACAGGTGGACTGGCTATTAATGAAGTTTCTTTAAAACATGCTTTAAACATGTTTCTTTAAAACATGCTTTCAACATGATTGAATGGAATAGTTTTAAA
>NW_025335641.1:352760-358517 GCF_004798865.1 Varanus komodoensis
TGGAGGAGGAGGAGGAGGAGGAGGAGGAGGAGGAGAAGGAGAAAACCCTGGCAAGAGTTGATGTAAGAGAAGATCATGTTGGTACAATAAATAAGAAAAATCAAAGGCATAAAGAGCAATAAGAGAAGTAGTCTGTGGAAAAAGAATGCTTTTGCCAAGTGTGTGGAGCAGAACCACTTGCAAATTAATAGCAGAACTGGTTAAGAGAAACAAAGGAAAAGCTGGATTATAGGAATCATGCATCTGGGTCAGCTTGAGAAAATGTTCATAGGGAGGTTGTGATTTTTATTATACTTATAAACTCTGGAAAAAATATGACTGAAGTGTTTGAAAGGAAAACCCATCCAGCAGGTTTAAAATGTGAGCATTATGAAAGTAATCAGAAGGGCCTCGTGGCAAATCAGATCAGACACAGATCTTCCACTGCACAGCTGACTAATGTGGATGTTTTGTTACTTTTGGTCAGTGTCACTTACTACTAAACAACAACAGACTGAAGGACTGCCTTCAGGGACCAAGGTTAACCTTGATAACCCCACATCTTCCTTCATTTGAATGCTGGAAAGGGTCTCTACAGAAGAACCTTTGGGGTTGCTCATAAAACACTATCAGGGAAGTACTTGTGCGAAATGTGCCTGAATCCCAAACCACTTAGAGCTTTAAATGTCAAAAATTTACACTCTGAAAAACACTCAGAAACAGACCAGAAGTCAACATGGTTGTTTAAAAAGTGGCAAGACAAGTTTCCTATACACAGTCCCCATTAGCAGTTGTAGCTACAGCCTTTCAAATCACATGTCCTTTCCTAACAGTCTTGAAGTGCAGCCAGAACCACAGCTGAGCACCATCTTCCAGGGCAGACCAACTAGCCACTGGCAAAATGTCCATCTTGTCTGGATTGTGCATTGAGTTTACTGTCTCTCCTCTAGCTGATTCCTAGATCAAGAGCCTGTGTGTCAATTCATCATTCCAAGCAGTTGGCTCCATGACTGAGTGGGGACTAGAACCCAGATCTCCTGAGTCCTGGCCTTTACTGCATTTCCTGGAAATCAGTATTCATCATGTAATAAAACAATCCTTTCAGAAGTCTCTAGCTCTCAGACACCAGCAAATACACATGTTCCAATCTTCTCTGGTAAATAGTTTAATGATGTGACTTAAGCACATGAAGTAACCAGCTAATGCCAGCTGCTCAGGCTGTACGAGTAGCTCAAGCACCATTTGTTTCCTACGCTTTTTCGTATTGCATTAGCTACACATTGTTCATCCCCATTGCATGTTCTTGTGCACAGATTTGCTTTTTAAATCAGAGCTGGACTGCTGCTGTTTGGTCGAAGTGTTCACCCAGCAGCACGAAGGCCTTTTCATCCCCAGTGCCCTCTGATGTTGTATTTAGGGTGAGTGCAAGCTTGTCAAAGCAAGAAACCCTGTGTGATCATTGCCGAACTAGTCTGTTCCTTTGGGCCATCAGTGAACAATGCACCATTCATATTTTATAGCGCACCGTGAGCTTTTATTTGAAAGCTTTCATTTCTCTTAGCATTTTACCAGTACTTATTGATGGTGAATCTTGTTCTCTAAAGTAATGAAGGAAACAATGGCTGATTTATTTTTTCTGCAAACAGGTTGTCAGATATTTGAGAGGAGAAACTCTTAACTGTTTATTTTTTGAAAAAAGATTTTTTTAAGGTAACAAACATTCTCATATGAAGAATGTTGAGCAGATTTTTTCTCTTTTTTTGCCCAGACCTCTACTCAGATGAGAAGCTTTGGTAGCTAATGAAGGAAACTACTCAAGAAAAGGCCCATATGTTTGAATCCAAGCAGGAAGTTGGTAGCAATTAGGGTAAGATATCATCATTGCTGAACTGCTTAACAATTCCTAAGGGATGGAAATGACTCCCCTTGGAGTTACATTTGCTTTCAGTACTATGAAATAAAAGGTAAGGCTATGTATTTAGAATAAGCTGATAGTGAAAACATTCAAGAGGAACAAAGAGCTCCAAGTATGCTACGGCAGTTCGTGTACAGTAGTTCCCTGACTGCTGCAAGGGTTTCGTTTCTAGAGCACCCGCAAATTGTGAAAACCCGCGAATTTGGTGCCGGTGATGGGCGCCGGCCACCAAGGCGCTGCAGGCAGGGGGCGTGTGCGGTAAGGCAGGGGCGGGTGCGCACAAAGATCGTTGTCTCCAAGCGAGTGAGCGAGCCGCCGCACGGAAAATCCCACGAAAGACTGAACCGTGACTTCACAGGGGTATACTGTAATCTGTTTCCATTTCATCCACATGTCTACAGAGACTTAACCGAAGATTTGGGTGTTGATACCAAAGACCTCAGTCCCAAAGATAGTAAAGTATGCTTAAAGCAAGTACTTTTAATTCAATTCTGAACTGGGTTGTAGCCCAAGTCACTTCACATTCAGGGAACGGATGTATCCAAAGGCGATGACTATGAGTCTGAATGGCAAGAGGCAAATAACATGACCTAAGATACAGGTCTCTGGAATGCAGTCATAATAAAACAAGTGCAGTTTGTACTGCTGTGTTTGTTAATAAGTTGGAGCAAAGCCTGAGGCAATAGCAGTATCAGCCCAACAAGTCAGCACTTGGCTTCCTAGGTTACCTGACCTGGCTAGATTAGAAAGTTGTCTCTGTCTGCTGCTGCCACCACCTGTTTTGAGACCATTTCCTCTATCTACAAGCTGCTCCAGCATTGCAGAGAGTAAACTGTATAATGGCAGGAATGCTGCCACATGGAGACCTTGTATTTTAAAACTGATTGTTCCACATTAACACACACACACACACACACACACACACACGCCATGTGTTAAAACTCTTGCTTAGTTTTAAGTATTTTTCCAGAAGCTGTTTTATTATATTTAGGATTTTGTTACTGTATTTGTTGTTTTAAAGGAACTATTCACAAAGAATGCTGTGCTAAAATTGATAATCCTTTACTGCAAATGAAGGTGTTCTGGAATTTCAATTTGAGACTTTAATATATTGGCAAAAGCGATTTCATTAGCTTTTTTATATATTGCAGGGCTTGAAACTTATACCCCATAACACACTGAGACATTTCAGAAATGGTTGTCTCCTTGGCATGCCTTGGCAGGAAATCAGCAATTCCTTTTGGGGGAAAGTAGGGGAATGTTTGGGGGAATGTACTCTGCCAATGTAGAGTAGTGGATGAAATGCTGGACTTGGCGTTTGTGGCTTTTTACAGTCCTGTCTAGCCACAGATGTGGTGAGTGTACTTCGCTTGGTAATTATGTCCTAGCCCCTGCTAGGATTGTAAAATCAATATTAATAATAAATACTGAACAGCCCACTCTTTGGGTAGAAGCTTGAATGTGTAACACAGTAAAGCGTGTTACCTTGTTAACAACTGGTATAGTGCAGAAACTATCTAGAAATATTTCAGAGTCCTCAATTTTTTATTTCACGTAAAGATAGATTTTTCCAATGACAAGGTCCCTGTTTAGATTATTGCCATCTGGACACACTGATGTAGCAAACGCAGACATTCACATTTCCTTCAGGAAGTATGGACTCCTGCATGCACTTCTGTAGCAGAGATGGTTGAAGGATGCCTGTCAGCTCTCTTCTAGTCCTAGTACACGCTGTGTCTTCTTGCTGCTTCCAGTTGCCCCCAGTGCATGCTCTCTTTTTTTCTTCTCATGTTTCCCAAGACTCTGCCCTCAGGGTTGTCTTTCTCCTCCTCTCCCACTATCACTATTTCTACCCCTCCCAGCTTGCTCTTCTCATAGCTTTTCCCTTCTAGCCCCAAAAGTGCTTCCTCACTATTGCACACAGCTCACATTCCTCAGCTTGCTAGATTACCATGCAGTTGCAGAACAAGTGGCTCATTCATTACCACCCCTCAACATATGAAGAGTTCGTGTTTGTTGCAGAGAAAATCTGCAATTCCACCCAGTATATTGGTGTACCAGAGTTCTTCCAGTTCCATATGATGGTGGGGAGAAAAATTAGCTGGTGATAGCAGCTTGCTCCATAGTGCACCTAACCTCTTCTGATGTAAGTTGGAAAAAATGAAAGACGTTATCATCACCTCTTATTATGCTAACTATTTGGACACCTTGGAGTTGTGCCTGGCTGTCTGGATCTAGCATTATCTCCATCTGTAAAAACTTGATGTGCCTGCATACACACTGCAGGCAATGTGAGGAAAGAAAATTGTAATACAATTTTAGGAGCTCTTTTAGTGCTTCGTAGCCCACCAGTGGATAGCAGTAAATCCTTAGGTAAACATTTTCCAAAAAGTTGTGAAAAATATGAGTTCATAGAGTAGACAGAGAGCTTAGTTTGTAATGTAAAATGTTGGTCTATAGCCTATGCTAATAATCATGAAATCAGAATAGTAGAGTTGGAAGGGGCCATGAAGGCCATTGATTCCAATCCCCTGCTGTTACAGGACACCAATTTACACCATCCAACTGAGATGGCTGTCCAGTTTCACCTTGAATGTCTCTAGTGTGGGAAAGCCCACCACCTCTCTAGGCAACTGGCTCCACTGTCGTATTGCTCTGACAGTAAGGAAACATTTCCTGTTATCTAGCCTAAATCTGGGTTGTTGCAAATTGAATTGATTATTCCTTATCCAGCACTCTGGTATCAGTGAGATCTTGACCTTCCTGTTTGCAACAGCCTCTAAGGTACTTATAGAGGGATTTCATGTCCCCCTCAGTCTTCCCTTCTCAAGGCTAAACATGACCAGTTCTCTCAGTCTCTCCTCATAGGGCAGTGTTTCCAAACCGTGGATCATTTTTGTTGCCCTCCTCTAGACCCTTTCTAATTTTTCTGCATCTCTCTTAAATTTTGGTGCTCAGAACTGTATTCCAGATGGGGTCTGACTAGTCAGGAACATAGGGGGACTACTACTTCTTATGATTTGGAAGTAATACTTCTATTAATTCATCCCTAAATAGCATTTGCCATTTTGGGAGCTGCATTGCATTGCTGGCTCATATTTAGCTAACTGTTTATACTCTTCCTTTGTGGCCTGGCCCTGCTTCCACCTCCTTTACATGTTCTTTTTTCTTTCAGGTGGTCACTTAATTTTTTGTGGAGCCACATGGGCTCCCTTTGTTGTCTTCTACACTTTTTTCCTGTTTGAATTGTTCATAGTTGTACTTGGAAAATCTTTTTCAAGATTTCCCACCTCTCTTAGACTCCTTTTCCCCCAAGATTGAGTTGCCATGGCACTTTATCATTGTTTTGAGTTCATCAAAGTTGGCTTTTTTGAAGTCCAGGATACATATTTGCCTGCAGGTAACCATTGTCTCCTTTATAATTGAGAATTTAAGTACTACATGGTCATTTTCCTGCAGGTAACCCATGGCTACTATTTTGTCCACCAGGCCATACCTATTCCTTACAATTAAATCGAGGATAATTGATCCTCTCATTCCTTCCTCTACCTTCTGCTGGAGGAAGTTGTCAACAATGAGTCACCCACAACTAACACACTTCTCTTCTTGTTTGTGCAAGTCTTGGTATCATCGCACCATTTGGTTGATCTTGTTCAGTGTTGCATAGGATGACTTGCACTTTTTCCACAGCAGAAAGTAGTCTCACCCTCAAGTAGCTGAAATATTGTAAATATGTGGTTTACAATCAGACTATATTAAATATTTGAGCACCCATGAATCTAGTTGGTTTCTTTTACATTTTGCACTCTCCCACCCAATAATTACAGCTCTCACAAAATTCTGGTGTTTGCTTTCTTTAAAAC
>NW_025335641.1:358617-553532 GCF_004798865.1 Varanus komodoensis
CCTGCCTTTTTACAATATAGAAATATAATAGATAAATGGAGAAAGAGTGGAAGGAAATTTGGGAAATTAATGGTAGAGATGGTAGTGATGAAGGTCTAGCTTGGGATATAAAGATGATTACAAGAGGAATAAGTATTAAAAAGGCATATATTTTGAACAGAAAAAAGATTAAATAGGTGGAAAAACTGGAAAGGAAAATAAAAGAATTAGAGAAGAAATACATACAAAAGAGAGATTTTAAAACCTTAGTTTAAATGCAAGTTAAAATAAAGAAATTAGAAAATATAGAAGCTGAAAAAATACAGAAGAATTTAATATATTTAAAGAGGGAGTACTTTAAGTAACAAGAATTCAAGATTATTGGCCAATGCAGCACAACAAAAGAAAACAAAAAAATTAATTGGGATAATTACGGAATAAAATGGAAAAATGTAATTTAGCAAGAGATAAATTGAGACTATTTTATATTTTTTTCTAAGTTATACACATGTGGACAAAATGTTGGACAAAATTGGAGTGTATATAGAAAAAAATGTTTGGGAAAAACTACAACAGTTGGATATAGGCCTAATGGAACAAACAGTTAAACAGGAAGCAATATAAGAGAGTATTAACAAATTAAAAATAGGGAAAACTCCTGGGAAAGATGGAGTAGTATAAAGCTTTTAAAAAGATTTTGATCCCAAAAGGAAGAAATATGCCAGCTTCTTGGAAATACTCTTCAATAGTTTCAATTCCTAAGCTTGATAAAGATTTGACAGAACCAGGTCTTATAGATTTATATCACTGATAAATCAAGATGCAAAATTTTTCACTGCAATATTGGCAAGTAGAATAAACAAATTCATCGACAAATACATTAAAGGGGATCAAAGTGGTTTTATAGCAGGGAGACAGATAACAGATTTGACTGGAAGAATATTGAACATATTCTTCAGAGGTTACATGTAAAAGGGAAATTAGAAGCTGGTGCAAGAGCATTAAATATGTTTTAAAGTCTTTGACTGTGTGGAATGGCCAACAATAAAGATATTAATAGAAACATTAGAATTTGGACATACTAAAAGGTATAACAGAGCAATTATATTCAGAAAATCTGGCAAATGTGATAGTAAATGATGGTATAATGGACTAATTATCCCTGGGTCCAGTTTCTAAACAAAGATGCCCCTTCCCCCAATATTGATCATTTTAGTAATAGCATTGTTAGCAAAATGTATTAGGAATGATAACACAATAAAAGGTATAGGTTTTGAGAATGAAATTAAGATTAATTTATGGTATTTATTAATAATAAAAGAGCCATTTAATGTTATAGACCAGGTTAGCATTCATCTGGAAGAACATAAAAAGATAGTGGGTTTAAGGATAAATTGGGATAAAGCAGATATGATGTTATTTAATTGTAAAAAAGAGGAGAAGAAATGGGGAATAAATTTAAAGTTAAGAGTTATTAAGAATTTAGGTATAAATATTGCTAAAATTTAGAATGTTTTAAAAAAAGAATAATTTTGATAAAATGAAATAAAAGAGAAAATGAATGAATTTAGGGAGATTGGATTATCTTGGTTTGGTAGAATGACAATATTTAAAAGGAAAATCTTGCCTAAGATAAATTTTTTGTTCATGATGTTACCCATTAAAATAGCAGATAAAGAATTTAAAGAATGGCAACGTATGATCAGTAAGTTTTATAATAGGGTTAAAAATGAGAATAAACAACAACAAAGATTGTATAGATACCAAAAGATAGGGGGACTAGGCATTCCTATGGTAAAGTTGTACTATATAGCAGACCAAGTGAGACGTACTATTATTATGTTAGTTATGAAGTTGTGTCTGGCCCATCATGAAGATTCCTCCAGGCTCTCCAGTGAGACATATAACAGATATTATATTACAACCTGATTAGGTAATAAAGTTAAAATTAGATTTTCTCAACTAGAAGGATCCTTGAGAGGTTTTTTTTTCCAAATAAGGTAACAAAATTATTATTAAAAAAGTAGAAATTCCTTAATACATTACACATTTGGAATAAGTATTAGGAAAAGTTCATGCCATCAATCTCACTGTTGTGTCTTAATTACTGAATGAGATGAGTTTTCATCAAATTTGAGAGAAACTTTGGGGAAAATATTAAAGAATAAACAAATGATCACATTTAAAGTATGGTTTGAGAAAATGAATAAAAACAGAAAGATAAGAGTAATATTAGGAAAGGAAAAAAGAACTTGATTTAATGTGATCAAGTTCCAGTTAGAATGTTGAACTAGAGACTGGTTAAGAAAAGAGGCAGATGTAGAGATTATACCAAATTTGAAGATATGATTGAGGGAATGGAAAAACAAGATAGTATGCAGATAAAAGGGATAGTAAGTAGAAACTATAAGATATTGTCAGAAGATCAGGATCAATATGATCCACTTAAAGCAACATGGGAAAGAATATTAGTAATGAGACTGGGGAAATGTTTGGGCTAAGAGAAACCCAAAATATATATCAGTAAGAATAAAGGAAAGTTTTTATAAATTAGCATTGAAATGGTGCTTGACTCCAGTGAAGTTGAATTGTACACATAGTAAATATTCCAATCTATGTTGGAGATGTGATTGAGTGGGTACATACTTTCATATGTGGTTGGAATGCGAATATATGATGAAATTTTGAAAAGAGATTTTTAAAAAGAGTAGTACATTACTAAGTTTAAATATTGAAATAAGCCCTGAGATCACATTACTCTCAACATTTGCTAAGAAACAATGGTGTTGGAATAATAAAGAATTAATAACAAATTTAACAACAGCTGCAAGATTAATCATAGCTAAGAACTGGAAAGTAAAATATGATTATCAATTGTATGATTGGTATAGAGAAGTCTGGACGATATAATAATATCTATTAACAATGAATTAACTTGTGATATTAAAGTGAGAAAACGGTATGTAAAGAAAAATAATTTTACTGAGATTTGGGTGCATTTATTGAATATGTGTTTAAAAAAGGAAAATCCAAGTAAAGAAGGTTAACCCTGTTATTGGCACTTTTGAAGAACTCTTAAATATTGCTTACAAAATCAACAGTGCAGAAACTAAACTGATAATTTCCAGCAAGACCTGTCCCTCTGACTGTGTGGTAAATGTTGTGTGGTTTCCACCAATTTACCTTCTACAGACATTAAGCTAACTATCATTTAATTTCCTGAACTCTCCCTGGACCCTTACAAAAATGCAACATTTTCCATTTTCCAGTTTTCTAGCAAAGGTGATAGATCAGCAATTTCACTTCTACATTTTTTAAGAAAACTTGGATGGATATTATTTGGACTTGGTGATTTGTTTCTCAGTAACTAGCTGCTTTTCTGCTTCTGGTGTGTGTGAGAGAGAGGGAGAGGGAGAGGGAGAGGGAGAGGGAGAGGGAGGGAGGGAGGGAGAATAGAGGGATGGATGGGCCTGTGAGAGAGACATGGGATGTTGATGACTGGTGCAGGGAATAATGATGTATAGATGTGAGTTGAATGCTGTGGATAGAGGAGCGTGGATGCAAATTTGGCCTCAACCACTGGTGGAATTTGGCCCTCACAAGATTGTGCTTGAGGAAAGGTGGTTTCATGAGGTGAAAAAGTTCCTTGCTTGATATAAATTATCTCAATTATCTTCCTCCTCCTCCTTTTGAACAAGTTGCCTTTCAGGATGAAACCCTTTCAGTAATCTTCCAATAATCCATAAAACATCAGTAACAAAATATCAACATGCAAAAAATGAGAACTTTAAAGACTTCAAGTTTTCTTTTGGAGGCACTTTGTGTTACTGATCCCTGTGTGTCAGGATGTCCCTCTATTATCATACTCATTTGTGACTTTTGCTCAGGACCATGAACTCTAAAGGTCAGAATGTTCCTATGTTTGCACAAGGATTACATTGTTAACTTTGATTGTTCTTTCTACTAGCCAAACAAATCATATAACATCATGGGAACCCTGAGTAAAGTTTAATACTTTAATGCAGACCTGTGAAATTTTCTCACTACTCACCACCACAGTGAGACTGACCACTCTTATTCTCAAGGTCACAAGTAACAACATCTATCTGGACTTTAGGCAATGCCTTTGGTTCTGTCTGCAATGACAGGATTCCAAGAAAGGAACTACTTGTAATCATTTTAAATGGTTCTCTAATAATGTAGTTCCACCAACAAACTTGAAGAAAGCAGTGGTTAAGTTCATGATCTAATCATGTCTTTGTATTACTTGATAACTCTTCATACAACATAGTAGAAAAACTCCTCATACAACATAGAAAATACATTTCAATCCACTATTTATTCAGGTCTTCATCATTATGTTTTAAAAACTGGATTAAGGAGCAATGTGTTCAAAAATGTTAGTTTACAGGCATTATCATTTAGGTTTCCTTGGGTACGTTTTTGTTGTATTAATATAGCAAAGAAAACTAGCAGAAATGATTATTTTCAAACTTGCAGCCAAGCCATCAGACCATGGAAAATGATTTATGGACATACAATCACATGTATACTATTAGTTTTTACCAACCACAACTTTTGGTTTGGATCTTGATTCAGCCATTGGGAAAACATCCTGACTCAACTTTGATTGGTTTGGAGGCTGCCAACTTGGACTTGGATTCAAATCCAAATCAGAGTTCAGAAATCCAAATCATCTTTCTTCCATCAACTATCATTGGGAATAAACAAATGCCTATTTTTTCTTGTTAGTCACAGGTTAATGAAAGTTGTAGGGATAGTAGCTGTTATAAAAGAATTATGCCTGACATATTTGGAAAACTAGGTGCAGGGGATCTTGCACTCCATGCTTTAACATTTTGATTTAAAAAAATGGAACTCCCAATAACTTTTTTTATTTCTTGCAAGAACTGGTTGAAACTTGGATAAGAAACACTTGCTTCTTATAAAAGTCTCGAATCTGCCAAGTTTCAGAAGAATAGATTCAGAATTTTTGTTCAAAAGTAGCATTTACATTTGAAAGCATCCAAACAAAATCATGTACTTCTTTCTCTATGCTTTTGTGGCAAATTTTATAAAAATGACATAGAGCCTAGAATAGCCCCTAGTTAAGAAGTCTTCAAAAATTTAGAAGAACAGCTCCAAGTTTTTTTCTCAGTAGAAAGGACACTGAGGTGTTTTTTGTTTTTGGAGTGTGGTTTACTTCACCCTACCCCCTTCATGAGTTTTCTGGTGATTTGTATGAAAAATGTACTGGTAAGAGAATAGTCTTTCAGTAGGACATCTGCAAAATTTCAGAAGGATAGGTGGAGAGACTAGGGTGTTATGATAAATGAAAACCTGTAAAATTTGTTTGTTTTCTGATCAAATGGCACCAAAGTCACACACAGTACAGTAGGATGGGGAGGATGTGGACCAAACAGTTGCAGAGGCAGAAGAACTGGAACTTTCAGCATTTTTCAAGCAAGCAAGCAAGCAAGCAAGCAAGCAAGCAAGCAAGCAAGCAAGCAAGCAAGCAAGCAAGCAAGCAAGCAAGCGTTATACGCTCCTGGATTACCAAGATTCCATAAAACCTCCAACTCTATGCTCTATGTCATGTTCTTAAGAGTTGCCACAAGATGCATAGGGAGACAAGTGCATGTTCTTTTGGATACCTGCAAACTGTAAGGACTACACTTGCACAAAAATTTGGAACACATTCATCTGGTAGAACCATCCACTGTCAGTATAAGCTGGTGTTGATGATCAGAAAATAACACCTCATCTCTCCCAAGTCCCACTCTTCGTGCTGGTGTTTTCCTTGTATGGAGAGCTTGGGGTAAATTGATCAGTTTTGGAAAGCACACACTCCTTTTATTATTCATTTCATTTCATATTAGATTTCTATCATGTCTTTTTGTTTTTTAAAATAACTCAAAATGACTTACATCATTCTCCTCTTCCTGCTCTTATCTTATCCCCACTCCTGAGCATGTGTTTGTGTGTGTGTGTGCATAAACACCCTTTCACTTTGGATGACTTGTTGCTAAGGAGATCAGCAGACTACTATTCCTAGCTGGCTTTTGCTTGACTACTGTGTATTCTAAGTTACTTGCCCACCTTTGGCCCTCACACTAGGGAAAATTCTTGTCACGCCCAGTGACTCCATTATGCAACCTTTCCCAAACCGGTGCCTTCTAAACGACTTGGGCCACAGCTACCATTATTCCCAGCCAGCATGGAAATAATTGCCATTATGGTCATTGAAGACCAACACATCTGGAGGGCACCATGTTTGGGAATGCTGCTATAATGCCTGGCAGTGTTTTAGAAGAAGATAGTTGTGGTTCAGTACTAAAAGCTTTTATGCTAATAGAAGACAACTGGGAATGATCAGGAGCTGCAGGTCTTAGACTCAGGCGCCTGCCATTCAGGCTTTCTCTTGTACCATTTCTGTTATTGGGCTACAGAAAGGCTTCTCGTACTCAAGTCTGCCTTTTCCAGGCATCAGTCACCATCACGGTTAACTAGAGTTCTCTTTGATTCATACCATTCCCCTACTGAAAGTGAGAGCAGAAGATGTCCTGCAGGATTGCTAGAAAAATGGTTAGTCTTGGGCGTAGGTGTGGGCAGAAATAGAAATTCAACATCTCTCCTAAAATTGGAGTATGTCTAAGTGGTTGCTGTTCCATTACAGAATCCGGTTAGCTAGACTGAGGAACACTTGATAAAACACTTTTTTTTTGTCTGATACGTTAAACCTGTAGATATTCTGACAACATGGATAACAGAAAAAATTGCCTGGGGGAAAAAAACCAATTGTGCTGTTCATGTGCCTTTGCTAAATTGTAAAGGTGAAGGAGTTGTACCATGTATCTTTATAATGTCAAGGAAGTATAGAATTTTTTTCAGAAATGATTCACCTAATCACAAGTGAGTGTTATCTGATATCAGGCCTGCTAAGTACGACAGATAGAAAATTGGAGAGGTGTGAACCTAAGAGTTCCTAAGAAACTGTCTGTTCTTCCAAAAATACTTTGATTTGTCATCAGCTTTTGAAAAAATGGAACCACATTTGTTTGTTAGAATGTATTCCAGCAGTTCATAAGTTTTGATGAGGAAGACACAGATCCGTAGAATAGGGAAAACATTAATCAGCTGCAGAATCTTGGCTCAAAGAAATAAATTTGCCAGCTTTCAAGTTATCTTAAGTCATCTTAATAGTTGTCATTACTGTTACTCATTAAAGATAACATGTTAGATGGCATCTGCACTTGTCTTAAGCAGTTTGATCCTTAAATGTTAGAAGGAATTTTAATCCCCTCTACTAGTATATGCTTTTCACTGGCAAACTAATAAGAAATTGACAAACCAGCCGAGGGCTGCATTGATGCAATTCATGCTACCATCTCATCACTCTATCACCTCATTCTAAACATGTCTAGACCAATTCCCAGCATAGCTGTTTACATTGTCAAGTATAGTAAGGGCACAAATCTATGCACGGTTAAGCAGAAAAAAGGCCTACAACTCCCAGTAGATCACAGCCTGCATGGCTAACTGCAGCATACTGAAAACTGCAGGACTTTTTCCTATCTGAACGTGTGGATTCACCCTCAGGTAAACATAATGAAGTAATGAAAATCCATATCATAGGAGAGGTAATGTCCAATGCACATCTTGATCAGTGGCATAGCTTTGTAAAGATGCCATTTTTTTCTCCATCCCTTCCAAGGTGGTAAAGAAGAAAGAAGAAACTAAAAAAGGAAACTTTGTGATTCCAAGTTAATGTCAGTACTACATCAGTTCTGATGCTCTGTTTGTCTCCTTAACACTGACTAGAAATTCATTTTAGAATTGCAGGAATACATTTACAGATCTGCTAGCTTTGAAGCTGAGGTTGCTGTGTTCCATGGAAGTCTGAAAGATCTGAAGCAGAACTAGTCTTATTTTCTTTTACAGCTGGTTTTAGCTTAGCTGTTGCTTCCCTTAATTAGAAACTGCTGTGCTTCAGTAGACAGTGTTGATAGAAAAGGACCGTACGAATAACACCTTTTGCCCACAAAAAAGCATTGGTTGAAAATTGACCACACATTTCACTCTCAAAGTAGCCTTGCCTTAATCTTCATTTTACATTAATTGGAAGGCAAGTGATGAGAGTACATGATCTTTGGTGAGGGATGTTTTGATCAGACCATTAAAAACTAGAAATTATGCCTCATTCTAACCTGCACACTAAAACAACCTATTAGACACAGTAACCTGGTATATGGTGTGCTAGCCCTGTCCTTGGCATCATAATTTCCTTCCCTGCCAGCCTCTTCACTTGGTGACACAGGAGGGCAAGTGAATCTCCCATAGGACAGAATTCCACAATTCCAATGCAAGCACAAAGAAATACCCCTGATAAGGCAGCACACATAAGACATATTTCAATGGGCCATTATTGAGATAACCATATGTGTCACTGCAACGAGATCCAAACACCCCAAAAATGGACACAGTTGTTGTTCCAGCCATGGGTGCTATCTGTCAGGTCCAGGCCAAGGAGAACACCCAAACAGTAGGCCTTATATTTCAAGGAGTGTTACTGCATCAGGCTGAGATGTCACATCAGAAAAAGCTACCCCAGCATACCAAAAGTACCTGGAAGTAAATGGACAGCATTGCTCGTGTCTGCCACATCCTCACTTTCCCCACTATACATGCAAACACAAACACGTTCACTTTCCCTTCTATGTCACCAAGTGAAGAGGCTGGAATTAACTTCAGTGGTATCTTAAATAAATTCTGATCCTTTATTTAATTGCTATGCTGTTTCTGGACTTTTGTTTTTTCTTTAGTTTTTTATGGTTATTATCCATGTATCCTGATAAGTATACTCCACTGAGCTTGATAACTCCAAGGTAAGTGTGAGTAGGATTGCAATTTTAATTGTTTAACATTAGTTTTGTTTTATTATTGTAAAGTGAAAATTTGGGCTTTAATTTACTCTAACACATTTTCAATCTGGAATAATTATACTTTTAAGATAGTCCATGGCATGCCATTTACCTAAGAGTAAGCTCTAACTCAGTTGGACTTAATTCTGAATAAATTTTGGGGGGTGCCAAAAAATGTACACACATTGTTACTTTTCAAAGTTGAACTAAATTACAGTAGCAATGTGTGGTATGATGTTCTCTCAAAAGATGGTGGTACTTTGGGAAGGAATTGAAACGGCATGCGCAACGATACAAGTGGACACTGGTCAATGTTGCTCAAGCAGTAGTTTGCTGAAATCAGAAGTGTCTAGATGCTGATGGTAACCACTTTGAGCACCTCTTGTAATTGCAGAAGTCAAATGTGACTTGTATTCATCTTTTGTTTTCAGAATATACTGCGTATTACAATTTCAATACAGTTTTTACCTTTCTTAAAATATGTATATATTTTTGGCACCCTCAGTATGTATGGGACTGCACTGCCACCCACTGAATATTACTGCTATGGTAGAAGAAGCTTGAAGGTTCCTGCTATCATTAACTCAGGCATGATTTACCAGTTGCTTTAGTCCAGCTGAAACTCCTGCTTTATACACTGTGCAGCAATGCTTTGCAGGTCCAGGCAATTAGAATAGTACCTGTTTTATGATTTTCTGTCTCACCACTTTACTACTGCCAAGAACCATTCTTTTTGTTTTGTTCCAAATGTAGATTACCAAAAGTCCTGGACATGTTTCCTTTTGTTTCCATAGCAGAACGCAAGTCTTGAAAATACTGAAGCATTTTGGTGGCACAAATCAGAATTGTACCAATGTGTTGTTTTTAACAACATGGACCAGATTCATAATGAATTTTTGACTTCCTGTGCAATTTGTGGAAGCTTGTCTATCATGGCTGCCAAATAACTTTTGCTTCCCCAACCTAATTTGGTTATGATAGATATGTCCTGCTCTTAAATGAATTCAACTCATTGGGGCCAAAGCAGCAGTGAAAAATAGCTATGCTTCAAAAGAATGGTTTTTGAAAGAATATCATTACATCCATGTGCCCAATCCTGGAATCCCCTCCCTGCACATCTTTTGCTGGAGGGAGAGGCAGAGTATGCAGAGGAGGGCTATGATTTGCTGCTATGCAATTGTGAACTTCTCCTCCAATGCAATTCAAAAATAATGAGGGGCTAATTCAAAATAAAAATGCAACTGAGTTCCCATTAGTATGACAGATTTATTTAATGGTTTTAAACATTGATGCCAACTGAATGAAGAGAAAGTTGACTGTATTAACTTTACTTGTTCCAGCTTGAAACACTGTCTTCAGGCACTTAAGGGCTAAAATGTGAGATGACAATTGCCATATGCAAGCAATTTGAATAAAATGGCTCTAATTTATTTATAGAAAACATTTCTGAAACAATCTATTTGAATGTGGTTCAGCAGTGATGTGTTCAAGTCTTTTACTCCAAGTCTCAAATCTTTACTTTAAAGTCCAAGTCAAGTCTCACGTCATTGCAAGAAATTTTTGAGTCAAGTCTCAAATCTTTTCCCAAGTCCCAAGAGCCAGCTTTAACCAAAAAAAAAAAAAAAAAAAAAGGAGGTAGTGGTGTGGTGTGGGAGACTTGTAACTCCTGCCCCCACCCTGATGTTCCCATCTACACTTCTCTCAGTGATGCATTGAAGTCCTTTACTCCAACCATGATTTATTTAAACAAAACTGTGCTGTTATTTGAATTTATCAAGACTGCAATCTGGAAAGGTGATTCCCTCAACATGATTAGCCCCATTCTGGCACTGTTATTTTCCCTGGGAAAGCACAGGAATAGAGCAGCAGCAGCAAGCAGGAGAAGCACTGTTGTGTTTCCTGCTGAGCAGAGCAAAGGGTGCCAGAAAGAGTTGAACCCCTCCCCCTACACAGGTAGTCCCCGAGTTATGGAGTTGCATTCCTCTTTCTTTTTTTCTTTCTAATTTTTATTTTCCCAACATATACAATTACATAGTAAAAATACAGAACAAAAGAGAAACGAACATAAGCAGAACAGACTAAAGTGAACAAAATAAACAAAGTTGCCAAGGGAATTACTAACAAAAACAGCCCATATGCTGTAGCCCCCAGAACCAACTCTCTTCATATCTTCCCACGCTCTATGAGAGTTGGCAAAAAAGAAAAAAATCATTATACAATATATTAACAGATTTTATAATCACTTAAAATTCTAATGCTCTCCCCTTTCCGTTCCAAACTCCCCTGAACTTCCATTAAACATGCTAAGCACATTAAACATTCCATTTGTCATAAAATTCCTCTAACAGTCTTTTATTTATATGATTAGTTAGCTTTGCCACCACTGTGTATTCTGCTAATCTATTTCTCCATTCTTCAACGGTTGGGAGCTCTGGTGCTCTCCATTTTGAAGTTATTGTGATTCTTGCTGCTGTAGTCATATAGTTAAATAACTCTGATATATTTTTTAAAGGGGTCTCTGCAATGACATTCACAAACATGTTCTTGGGACTCATAGGAAAGTTAATTTTAAAGTTTTTCTGCATTTCTGCATGCATCCATTTCCAGAATTTTTATGTTATTTTGCAAGTCCACCACATATGATAGAAGGTTGCCTTGACTCTATTACATTTCCAACATTTTGCATTATAATTCTTATCTATTTTGCCTGATATCTTTTAGAGTAATGTACCACCTATAAAACATATTATACCAATTTTCTCTTAATGCTTGACTAGCAGTAAATATAATATCTTTCTTCCAAAGAACTTCCCACTAAACAGATGATACTTCTTCACCAAGATTTTGTTTCCAGATCATATGTTTCTTATCTTGATGGTTTTCATTTATCATAGTGCTTCCAGTATCAACAGTTTGTAAAGTCTTCCCTGTAAGCGATCATTCTGCTTTGTAATCAATTGTTCAAAATCTGTCAGATCTCTTTAAAAGTGTTCTCCTGGTTGTGTTCCCTCCTTCAGTCTTGAGATCAATTGATGGTAAACAAGCCATTGTATATTTTTCCTTTCATCTTTCAGTTGTTGCAAAGATTTAATTCATCCTGATTAGTCAATAACATCTTGGTAAGTTATAAGTTCATTATTTCTCCTTGAGTGTTTTCCATATGCTTCAACTGGAGACATCAGTGGGGAGATTGGAGGACTATTTTTTCCCTCATGGAATACCATTTTTTTATTAAACTATCTCTTAGCACATGGTTGTTATTTAAGATCAGAGTCTTCTTAACTAATGTTTTAGCCCATAAAAGATTGTGTATTCTGTCTTCAAGATCAGCTAGTTCCAACTTCACTTGCCTATCATCAGCATTCAGAATCCAATCTGCAATGTAGACCAGCCCTGCTGCATAATAATATAACTTCAAATTAGGTACAACAAGGCCTCCTCTCTCCTCTGTGTCCTGTAATATTTTGAATCTGATCCTTGGTTTCTTGCCATTCCATATAAAACTATTTAATTGTCTCTGCCAATCTTGAAAAACTTGAGTTTCATTCCTGAGAACATCCCTATGTCTGATTTGTATGCAAGTCAGATCACATGAGTAAGCCAAATGTTTGTATGTATATGTATATATATATATATTACCTTTCTATGCATATAGAAAGTGACACTTCCATATTCACTAAAACATCTTAAACACAATATAGCATTGTAATGCTAATAATTACACATTAATAATAAAGTAATTACAGGTACTTAAGAGAGAGAGAGAAAATGAAAATATTTATGTGTGTAGGTATACATTACTGTAAAAACCAAAAGGAAAGAAATAGTTCTTAAAACAGTTTAGAACATTCTTTCAAATCAGTGTGTATAAGCTGGCTCACTATCATTTTTGTACAGATTATAACAAGATCATGAATATGAAGCATTTTGATACTTTAAGCATTTAAAGTGTTTTATTTGCTTGTTCTTTTTGTTTGTTCATTTTCTGAATATATTTGAGTTGCTCTGATTATTTATCATAAACTATAAGAATAATAAAATGCTGTGCTTCCATACAAAACCAAACCTAAAACAAAGCAGAGAAAATAATCAGAACTTTCCTTCTTTTTATAGAATTGGGTGATATTTGCAGACCTGTTGGCCACTTTGGAGGAGATCAAGGCTGCAAATTCTACTCAGACAGTTACTGGTTCTCCCTCTCCCTCTTCCCTGTCAATTCAGCATCATTTCCCTTTCTGTAGCATGGACACGCTAATACTGATCTAGTTCCCCTTTAGCATCTTCCCTTGTAACCATGCCCTCAGCTGCTACAAGACAATTTACAATGAGAAAAAGAAAATGGCTGTACAAAGAACCCTTGAGGCCTACTTCAAAAAAGGGACTCCAGTACCCAGGGCTTTTTTTGTCACAGAACGCACCGGAACAGCGTTCCCGCACCTTTTTTTGGCGGATTTTTCCAAGTGATTGTGAATTGCCCTGTTGGGCGTAGCAGATCGGTAGCAAAAATCATTAACATAGTGCCTGCGGGCTGCTTGTGTGTCGGCGCTGATTGTCGGCACTGATTGTGAGGGTGCTGCTCGGCTTGGGACGGTGCTCGGCTTGGGATCGGTGGTGTGGTCGTGCGCTGAGTGCTTACTGCCGGCGGCGACTATTGTGTAAAAGTGTGAGCCCAAGGTGTGAGTTCCAGCACCATTTTTCTTTTACAAAAAAAAGCGCTGCCAGTACCAACCCACCCCCTGCCGCCAGTAGCACAATCAAACCCTGACTCTCAAGCACTAGGTCCATCTCCAACATCATTAGCTAATGTTAGGAAGGGGGGAGGAGCTTGCCAGTTTGGAAGATGGTTGCTTAAGAATGGAGCTCCTATCTTGATGAAATGTTTGTTGAAGCCTGCTTACACTTAAATTGGGTATGCCAAGATTTTGATACTAAACTTTATGTAGAGTATACTAAATTCGTAAGGTTTAATATATGAGGCAAGGTAGATGGGAAAGTGTGAGTAATATAGTAATGGGCAGTAAGAAATATTTAAAATAGTTAAATCCCATAGCATATGATGTAGTTTTATTATGGAAGTTTGTCTTTAGGGACTATATATAGAATTTAAGGGTTAATCCCAATAGAGTAGGAGATTGTAAATAAAGGGGCTATATTTAAATTTATAACAAAGTTCATAAATTAGGTAATTATACAAGACAGGGAGAGGTGAGTGGTCTATCTTTTCTCTTTTGGAGGGAGTCATGCTCTTTCTCCCTTCCTCCTTGTGCCTAAGAGCAGGAAGGCTGCAGGGGAATGGCAGTAATTCAAGGGGGAAGAAAATCTGTCTATGTATTGGGGTTGAGGGGAAGTTGTGGGTTTATTGTTTGATTTATGTTTTCTATCGTATATGTATTGGTAATGTTAAATGTGGATCACGTTACTTGGGATTGAAGCTACACAGTTGGCTACACAGTTGCGAAAATCAAAATGGTTAAACAGATTAATATACTAACATGGAATGTGAAAGGCCTAGGGACAAATTTAAAAAGGCGCAAACTACAGAATGTATGGAATAAGAGTACGAATGATATGGTTTTTTTACAGGAAACTCATCAGAAAAGGGACAGGTTAAATGAAATTAAAGGTAATTGGATAGATGTTTATGAAAAATGTTTGGAACTTCAAAATCCAGAGGTGTAGCTATTATAATATCTAAGAAATGTGAATTTAAAGTTGAGAAAGTAGTTAAAGATCAAGAAGGAAGATACATTATAATTCAGGGGCAAATGAGAGAATTGTACTTTAGGGAATAACTAAATGTTAACCAAAAGGTTTTAGTGATATTGGAGGAAAACTAGGAAAGGGTTTGCGATTTTGGGAGGGGATTGTAATATGGTAATAGATAAAGTGAATGATAAATTCTCTTGGAAACAAAATGAAGAACAAAATAGATATACTAAACTATTTGAGATGATAAATAGGACAGATTTGAAAGATGTCTGGAGAGAGCTAAAGGGGAATGAAAGAAGATACTCTTTTTATTCAGAAGCTCATAAATCCTATTCAAGAATATATTACTTATTTATATCTAATGATGTAACAACTAAAGTTAAGAATGCAGATATGAGGGTAATTCAGATTTCAGATCATGCTAGAGTGCAAATGGAATTGGACTTTAAACCAGATTATATGGATGCCAAAAGACAGAGATTATATACTAATGTTTTCAGATATAAAAAGGTTATGGATAAGATGCAGAGCAACATAGAGTAGATTTGGAAAATAAATGAGGGGAGAGGGGAAATAAATGAGGGAGAGGGGAAATTTAGTATGATATGGGATGCTATGAAGGCAGAATCAAGGGGCCTATCAATTAAAGCAGGATATGAGGTAAGGATGCAACAATCTAAGAGGATAAATGAATTAGAAAATAACTTATATGAATTAGAAAAAGAATTAATTGTGACTAGAGATGACTTAATTAGAAAAGAAATCCAGTTCCCCCCCCCCAAAAAAAAATTAGAAGGTATACAAATGGAAAAGGTACAGAGAAACTTAATATATTTAAAAAGACAATTTTTTGAGTATGGAAATACAAATTCTAAATTATTAGCATGAGCCTCACAGATAAAGAAAAGGAAGGGTAATATTGGAGTGATGGAGAATGGAAAAGGAATAAGATGTAGTAAGAAATTTAAAAAATTTCAAGAATTTTATAAAAAAATGAATACAGCCACAGGGGTGGATACAAATGTTATAGCATATGTGAAAAATCACGTGGAAAAGAAGCTTGATATACAAGACAAAGAAGAAATGGAAAGTGAAATTACTGATGATGAAATTGGTAGCATATAAATTTAAAATTCGTAAAACCCCTGGGGTAGGTGTGTAAGAAATGAAATGTTACTGTTACTAAGTGTTAAGGGTGAAAAACAGGAATAGGACAGGATCATTGAAGTCTCTTGGGGCCAAGAGGCCTGAGAATGGAATCATGTAAATAAGTTGTACTAATAGTAACAGTATTTCTTACATCAAAAAGTCCCGAAAAATACCAGAGAGGGTAAAAGAGGAGGGGCAGTGGTAAAACTGTCACCTTCAGTGGAAGAGAGCAGGCAATTGATCACTTTACAACTGGCGATAACGAGCCTGGAGAAAGGCCTGTTCTCATTATTTATTTATTTATTTATTTATTTATTAAAACGTTTTTATGCCGCCCCATTCGCCGAAGCCTCGGGGCAGCTTACAACATTAAGATTACAACATTAAGATTATCCTTACAACATTATCTCATCCTCCGCACAAGATTTAAGAAACATTTTGGCGTCAAGAAGAATTCTCAAGGCCAAGTTGTCCTGCTGAACTTTTAGAAGAAACTGCGCAAGCTTAATAGGTTTATAAATAGTAACTGACACACCTCTCATAGGTAATAGGCTCATTAGCATGAACATGGGTTGTATGTGCAAGGGGAGGTCATATTAAGGTGTAGTATGTTGTAGGCGGACGGAGAAGATTGTGCCCTCTGAGTAGCCCAGCCAATGGGGGAAAGGAGGTAGGCCTGCGAGCCAGGGAAAGGGATAAAGGTGAATGTTGTGTGTGTGAACGGCGTGCTACCTGTGAGGTGGGCGCCCGCTCTTGCAAGAACGAATTAAACTTCTCTGCTTGTTATTTTGCCTCCGTATCGTCACTGCTTGGATTCTATTGGATATATTTTTTTATATCTCACAGGTGGGCTAGGCCCTGAATTTTATAAGATTTTCGCAAATTAACAAAACCCAAATTGAAAATTTTGATGAATAAAATTTTAGAGTGTGACGAGATCCCCCCATCATAGAAGGAATCTCTGACTGTTTTAATAGTGAAGCTTGGAAAAGATGCGGTAAATATGGGTACTTATAGACCAATCTCCCTGATAAATCAAGATGCAATTTTTTTTCTGCAATCCTATCTAATAGATTGTACACCTTTATTGGAAAATATATTAATAAGGATCATAATGGCTTCCTGAAAGATAGACAGATGGCAGATGTCTTGAGGAGAGTTCTGAATATTATACATCTAGCAAAGAAAAACAGTTTAAAAGCTGGGATTTTAGCATTAGATATCTTCAATGCATTTAATTTGGTGGAATGAGATACATTAAACATTGTGATAGATAATATGGGATTTGGAGTGAAGTTTACACATTGTATAAATCAATTATATAAAGATAACACCACAAGAGTCCTGGTAAATGATGGAAACACAGATATACTATCTCTAGGCTGGGGAACACATCAAGGATGCCCCCTGTCTTCCATTTTATTTGTGATGGTTGTGGCATTATTAGCTATTGTAATTAGGAAAGATGTGGAGCTGAACGAAACTGGATTTAAAGAGGAAGTTAAGGTAAATTTATTTGCTGATGATACCCTATTGACGTTAGAAGACCTTATAAAAGTTATAGACTTAAGCTGCATTTACAAGAATTTGAGGAGATAACTGGACTAAAAGTTAATTGGGACAAATCTGAAATTACGTTATTTATAGCAAAGAAGATAAGGCCCAACTGAAAGACTTATTTGAAGGGGAAAGGAGAGATACAATAAAATATTTGGGAATTTATATTACATGGGATACACACAAAATGGCAAAACTGAATATGGATTGACTTAAAAAAACAAATAGAGGAATATATTCAGGAGTATGATAAGGTCAAACTATCTTGGTTTGGTAGAATTGCGGTATGCAAAATGAAGATTATTATTTCCTTTTTAATTGCTAGCTCCTTGGATTCTGCTGTGGGCCCAGAGACTTTTAGGCAACAATCCTATACATGTTTACCTGTGAGTAAATCTCATTGATTTTGTGTGCTTACTTCTGAACAGATAGCACTCTTGGGAGCATTTAAGCCTAACAGCACAGTTGTGAAAAAATCCAGAGAGGCACAGCTTTTGCAAAAGATAATTTCAGTCTCCTGACTGTAGAGAGAAATATATATATATATATATATATATATATATATATATCCTTACTAACATAAAATTTCAAGGGGCAAAAGAGAAAGAAATCAACATTTATTATTGAAACAGTGCTTTAAATATTTTATAGTATTCTTATCCATGTCTTTGTTTTATGCACTTCGAAAAATGGGAGTTTGTTATTTATTTATTACATGTTTATACTGTCCTATTACCCTGCAGGGCTTTCTGGGCAGTGAACATGTAGAGGACTAGTTTAAAACATATAGCAGTAAAATATATAACAGAACTTGGCAGAACTCAGATATCGTCGTTTCCTGTCACAAGGTTTGGGACCCAAACCTTCACCAAACTTGCACGGAGGAGGTTTGTATTTCTGTGTACTCTGATCAGATTAACTAGAACTGCTGAGCTGATTGTGCTTTTAGGGGAAGAATATTAATTTTACTTCTTGATTCATTATCAAGAAACAAGTGCTTTTAAAATGGTAGCAGATACATTGCTGGTTTCCAACTGCATCCTGTGCATGTTTATCCAGAATCTAGTTAAACCAAGTTGAGCAGGGTATTCCCATGGATGTACCTTCACTCTAATGTTATACTAGCTTTGCTTAATGCTCCCATGGCAGTTAACAATAATATTTGAAATTACAGCATTAATATAGCTTACTCTTCAACAGGACTGCATTGTAAGAATGAATGGAAACATACCCATTTCTAGTGCAGAGATGACATTATATTGAGATGACTTGCCTCCTATCACATCACCTCAACATTTGAAAAACATCTGAACCCTATAAAAACCTTACCAAGAATACAGCATTCAGTTTTGGGCAGCCATGTTTAAAAAGGATGCTGAAAAACTGGAGAGGGTTTAGAGGAGGGAAACAAAGATGATGCAGGGCCTGGAAACTAAGTCTTATGATGAGGAGCTGAAAGAACTGGACTTGTTCAACCTTGAGAAAAGAGGACTATGAGGTGACATGATAGCACTCTACAGGTACTTCAAAGGTTGTCACAAAGAAGAAAGAAAAGACCTCCTCTCACTCACCTCAGAGTGTAGACATGGCACAATGAACTTAAACTAAAATACCCTAGTGCAGGCTAGACACAAGGAAGAATTTCCTAACTGTCAGAGTAAAATCACAGTGGAACCTACAGCCAAGAGGGGTTCTGTGTTCTTCCACACTAGAGACATTCAAGAGGAAGCTAGACAGCCACCTGAGTGGGATGGTGTAACTGGTGTCCTGCACCAGCAGGGGGTTGGACCCAACGGTCTTCTTGGCCCTTCTGACCCTCTTACTATATTATCTATGATTCTATGAAATTATTTACATGGAAGAAAACTCACTAGATTCAATATTGCTCTATTCACACTGGTACCCTGGTGTGCAGAATGAAGGGGCTTTAAGATTTGGGTTGCATCTATCCCAGAATAAAAATGACAAACAGTGCAGCTGGTAGATATGGATTTAAAGTGACCTTTCTTTGGTCCTGATGAATGGTCAGAGGTAATCAGCTAATCTTTCCACACAGACTGGGATTTTTTCATAATGGATCAGATTTTACTTTTTAGACTTGACCCTCCATATGGTAGAAAAGACGGTGATCTGATCAGAGCCCTGCTAGATCAGTCCAAAGTCTTACCTATCTCAGCATTCTGTTCCTACAGTGGCCAAGCAGATGGCTGGGAGGGACCCACAAGCAGTACATGAGCACAAGGACAATCTCTTTCTGAGCTAGCCACTGGTATTCAGAGGAACACAGAGATAGCAGTTTTGCTAGCACTGGCTGACAATGGAACATACAAGCCTTTCCTGAACTGGTGCTCTGCTGATGATTGGGACCTTTACCCTCATTGGTACTAGTAAGGAATGCTGGGAACTGTAGTCCAAAACATCTAGAGAGCAACCAGTCAGAGTATGCTGGTCCATACTTTTGCACCTTGGGACTCTGTTGAAGGACCAGCTGTGTGTTGCCTCCTCATAAAGTCAACTTGCTCCCAAGATGCTCTGCCTGCAGTACAGTTATCAATTAATATATAATGTGACAAATACTACTGTGTAAATATAAGCAAAGTTTCAGACTTTCTATGCAAAACCAGAGATACCTTTGGGATTTCGTTATATATGTGGACATATGGGAGGGGAGTATGAGACAATTTTGGCAGCTGCAGAAGTGGGGGCTGGGAGAAGAGACTGGAGTCTGGCAGAGGTGCTGGTGAAGCAAAGGCCTCAGGCACCCTCCCAGTGGTTTAATGAAGAGGGGCCCCAATGTTCTTTCACTGAATACTGGGAAGGTTCTTCAGTTTGGAGATATCACCAAGCTTTATCTGGTGATATCTGAAGGCAATAGAGCAAGATCATGTCATGGCTATGGATCTGTGCATTCTAGAGCTTTTTGAAGAAAATCTACACTCCAACTTCATTTATGCTTGATCCCCTTTAAGCATCCTGCCATGCTTGAAGTCATAGTAGCTAGTTAGGGATCTTTAAATGGCTATTAAAATGTAATATGCATGATACCAATTGTGAAAATACACTATAAGCCAATAGGATTTGTGGGTCAGGTGCCCAGAGTTGGAATGCTATTTTGGGAGTGCTCTGGACACTCCCTATGCTACAGATATTGCTTTAAAACTAGACATGTTCTAACCAAGCTGCCATGTTTTGGGAATGGATATAAGGAGTTGTTACAGGCACCTAGCTGTGGTATTTCAGAAAAGGAAGGGAGAAGGTTGGTAGAATGCCAACAGTATCCTGGCAGCCCAAGTCCCCTCCCATTCCACTCCCCTAAAACATCTTCTTTAACGCTTCTCAGAGGTCACTCTTAGGACACTAGAGAAAGCCAGCACAGTTCTTTCCACACTGACTCTGAACAGGATGGGGGGGGAGGTGGGGGGGGGGCAATCTGAGCAAGATCCCCTGTTCTGTGCCCGAAGCACTTTTTACAAGCTAGAGCTGGGAATCTGAAGCATTCTATGGTCCTCTAGGTGCTGTCTAAGGTTTGTGGGATTGATCTGCCTGTTAATAAATGATCAATTATTACTCTGCTGTAACAGAAAAAAATTGCTCCCTGCCACAAAAATCAGCTGCCACAAGCTTTTGGACTCATATGTATAATTCCCCTCTCCTCCTTTTTTGTGTTTGTGGAGAAACAGAAAACTTCTGAAGTTTATAAAATAATAAAAGTTAGGAATTGAAGAGAAATTTGACCACATTTCAAGGCAAATTTAAAATGACTTGACCTTTGGAGTTATCCAAACAAGAAATGTGTAGAGAAATGCATGTATTAGGGAAAATGATGTTCAAATATGCATTAAAACAGGAAAGCCATGTGTGAAACATCTGTATATTAAATAGAAATGCATATAAAATACATGAACTAGGAAATGCTTATAAATTTTCATGACAATGTTAAAAGAAAAATCTCAGAGTTTAAAATGGACTGAATTTTAGATTGGAACAAATGAGCTACCAAAATAAAACATGATGGAAAAAATAATCTATTGCTAACCATCATATGCTTCTGCAATTTTTCCTTCTCTGTGGTGTTATCACCACTAGGCCAAGAAACTCATGTTTAAGTGGTTTTGTTGTGGAAATAATGGTGGCATATTTTTGCATACTATGCCAGCAGAATATTGTTTGGAAAATCACCGTCTAAGTAATTAACCATTAAAAACTCAGAAAACTATCACCTTGTAACAGTAATCTATGTGCAAAGTGCTCCTGTTTTTTTCTTTTCTTTTTGTGAAGGGTCTGAGATTGTTTACAGTGTAATACTTAGTGCTTTCCATACAAGCATAAAATTTTAGTTAAGCCTTTTCAGTGCTTCTCTTATGTCAGATGAAATAATTGTGGTTTTCAGCTGGCTCCTGGTTGCTCCCAGAAAGCACAACAATAAACAGACTGCGCCTAACAGCGCGCACCCTCTTTCTAGATAATTCAGTTTTCCCAGGCTTTCTTGTAATCACTAATTCAATTTTGCCTGTGCTTGTGTAAAGCTTGGGGCTTTTTGAGCTTACTCCAAGAAAGCCAAGTACAATTTACCTTCTCTGCCGATTTCCTCACTTTGGAAAGAAACAGGCTACTGGGGGCCTGCAGACAGAAGAGGACTTGCAGGCTAAGGTCATTTCCTGGCAGGGTACACAGAAGGTTTGCACTCCTCTGGTCTACTTAAATCCAAAAGCATAGGATACAACAAATCCCATGCACCCCAGCAGGCAATTAGGCCACAGCTAGGCTTGAGGATAAGGACTATATGACCTCTTTTTTTCTGCAGTGACCTCACCTGCCACCCACTAACCACAGTAGCTTTGCTTGTGAACTGCTTCATGGCAAAGTTAATGAGTTGGGCTCACATCTTGGATAATTTTGTACACTGTATGGCATGTAGATTTCTGAACTGACAGAAAATCAAGCTCAGAAATTCAAGGGTTTTAAAGCTGCCTTATTTCCAATTTTGCTTCCCTCCATTTACATGTAAAAGGTTCTATTTGAAATCCTCTGTACTGCCATAACTATATTTCCTCTTTGACATATCATTTTGGATGAACTGCAGTCTATCTAATAGTGCGGCTATAAACCAACATAAAGTATATTTTCTTACTAAGCTGCTGTAACTTTTATTTGTATTACTGTTGTACTCTCTGCATCTCTGTTTAGAACAGAATACAAAACAGTTTCTGGTCACTGTTATGTATCATGGTCCCGGTTTTTTTCATTATTTAATCTAGCACAGATGTGTGGATAACTGACAAACTAACTTTAAGTCAGTACAAGGCCATACATATGTCATTTTATAAAGTATAATCTGATTGATCAAATGCTTCTTCCACTATCTACACACAGGATACACACAGTTTCAGTAAAAAATTGTTTACTGAACAATTTCACATCCACCTGCAGTAAACTATGCTACCCGTGGAGAGAGTCAGTGCTGGCATGCTGGCTGAGATAAAATCTTTTCAGATAGAACAATATCACCTTTTCACTTAAATTTCCATTTAAAAGTGTTGGTGCTTAAAGCCCTAAACAGCATGGGACCCATGCATGTATTCATTTATTTAAAGCAATTTTACTTAGCTCTTAGGCCAAAATCACCCCCAGATCAGGCTTTCACTCTAAACTGTACCTCACAAAAAGAAGAAAGATAGCAAAGGAAGAGGTTGGGGAAGGCAAAATCAAATCTTAAGTGAAATAATAATTCTTTTGATGACCAGCTAAAATGGAAATGGTTCATTACAGGGAAGGAAGGAGCCTGATAAAGCTGGCCTTTCCACAGAACTGATGGAATGATGCTGCTTCTCATCTCTACTGCTACTTGTTGGAGAATGGCTGCTGCCAGAAGACAATTCAGGGAGGAGCTTGATGGAACTGGCCATTCAATGGGTGAATTAGCCCTGCTTTAAATCTCCCTGTGCTGAAGGTGCCTCAAACAGGGCCTCTGAGCCCATCTAAAAGAGGGGTGCTGCTGGAGAAGCCATCGGATTTTGCATATTCTGGTTTTCTCTCCCAACCTCATCTGCTCGAACACCTTCCCCCCAACCCACCATGAGGTCATTTGAGGCTGCATTTGTCACCTTGAAGGCAGGAAACTCAAGGCAGTTGCTTTCTTCAGTGGCTGCAAGGGTGTGAAGGGGTGGAGCTCCTCTCCCAAAGTTGTAGCAGTGTCTGTGGCTTCAGGAGGGGGATATGGAAAGAATCCAGTGGTCTTTGGGATGCTCTTCAAGGAACATAGATTGCACAACCCTATCATAAGGACTGTAAGCCCCTGAACTCAGAGTCTTACAAGCATCCTATGCAGGACAGGAGAAATGACAGACGTGATCATTGTGTTCCTATCCTTCTATCATGCATAATTTTGCTGTCTATGGGTAGCATTTCAAAGAGGAAGGGAAGGAGGCTAAGAGGCGTCAGAATAACTCATCACTTGGCCTCTCTGTCTTCTTTGCTCCCCATTCTACAAAAAATAATGAAGTGCTTGCCATTTGTTTCATTTTTTAAACGGTCCCTTTTAATTCTGACATATTTAGATTCTTGGGGAATTTCAACAGCATGATAAACTTGTGCCTGTAAGACTGTAAGGCTGACACCCTCTAGTTAGAGTAGAACAATTTTAATTGTTTCTAAAACCACAAGGTTTTGGTTTTAACGTTACAATACAGCAATGTTGTGTTAACTAGCATGATAACAAGAATGCTTGAAGTGGTGCTCTTTGGGTGCTCTTTTTATGATTATTCAACACGGTAAGATAGAGAATGGGCAAGAACTCTTCACCAGGATATGAAATAGCATGATCCAAAATTCTACATTCACACTGCTGTTATGTTTCATGACTTCATACACTACTCCCAGATAACGATCTGCATTCATAGCTGAATTGAAGCTGCAAAATGTTATAGCCAAGCTGAATTTGACACATGGGTGATAATATCAGGGCTTTTGCATATAAAAAGAATGGAATGCTTTGCATGGAACACTAACACTGTGCCCTTCCCCAAACACCCTTCTACCTGCATCATCAAAAGGAGTCTCAGCAAAGGCTTGGGTTTGGATGCTGCCAAAGTTTAGCAAAAAACCCCGTTCTTCTAACTAAGTAACTTTTATTATCCATAACTGCAAACAAGGCAAGCTGACTTTAGGCTACAGAGTAAAGTGTTTTGCAGTGATCAATAAAAAGGAAACAGACTGTGTTAGAAATCTGTAGACTCAGATCATTACTATGACATGACCAGACCAAAAGTTGTTTCCAAACTAATTAGAATTGACCAATGCTGTCCCTTTTCCAGTAAAGGACATCTCAAAGCTAAGTCTTCAAGGCAGCTCTTTGTTTTGAAGAGACAAATCTGCTTCAAACACCTGGCTACTCCTCATTATTCTTCTCTCCTTAACTGATGTCTCACTCTTGGATCTGTCATGTTGTGTGCTCCTCTGCAGAAAGGTTCAGGTTTCCCACAGTTCCAGAAATGTCTTGATTTTCTATTCCCTCTTCTGTTATTTATATCTCTCCAGTCCTAGGATGTCATTCCCCAATTCCCCTTCCCATTCTTCATTTAAGTCAGAATCTTTAAATTCCCCTGTTCTTTTGAGGCTCCTCTGAAGCATTTATGGGTCCCATCCCCACATTTGGCTCATGCTCTTCCCTGCCTTCCTCTTGCTGCCCAGGAGAAAGAATGAATGTCAATTTAGCTTAATTTTCCAAAATTCCTGGCTTGTGGTTTCATGTCAACCATAAAAAGTGATCTTTAATCAACTCTGGTTAATGGCTAAACAAACCAACTACAGACCCTGGATTGATTGATTGATTGATTGATTGATTGATTTCCTCCCTCCCTTCCTTTCTGGTCTGTTTAACAAACTAGAATTGATTGATTTAGAACTTTAATTTCTAGTTGTCAGCGAAATGGAAATGGATTTCTGGTTAATTTTTCTCCCAAATGTGTGGAAGAATCCTGATGCTCAGCATTATGGGATTATGCAGTCATTTTGCCTTTTCTTCCTTAACAGATTTTGTTTTGCTAAGGAAAAAAGAGGTAATGGGAAAACACTGGCAGGGCAGTAGCTACAAATCAGACAGTGTTGCCTGGACTCCCTGTAAAATTCTCTGAAATAAGCAGTACAATTCCATACTTAAAACCTTATCTAAAAGTTTCCAAAGGTGTGGGGAAGTTTTTGATCCTGATGCTTTGCACAGACTTGTTTCTAGCCATGCCCATAGTGGTGGTAAACTTTGGTTTAGCATAGTGTGCAAACACAGTAAATTATACAGAAAGAGTGGATTGGCAGAGTGCATAGTAAATTACTGATTACTGAAGGCTGCCATTATGCTACCATTTTCAGGTTTGGTGTAAATAATTACATCATATTCATTACAGTTCTATACTGTTTTGTAAGCCAAAACTCTGTGGGTGGCTTATTAATTTAAACCTTAAGAAATCAGTATTCTACATAAAGAGATTCTGGTTTTTTGCCAGAATGGAGGAATGGAAAGTGCAGTGCCTGTACTACAATGCGTTGAACTGCAACTGAATTTGGGAGCAGGGGACCAAAAAATAGAGGAAATACTTAAGTAAGCTAATGACCTGTTTTCATCACATATTGGGGCTTGCAGTGAAGTGCAACCTAAATTAATTGGAGGAATTATATATAATTGAAGGAAAGCAGTTTACTGGACTGGTTGAAAACATATGAGAGGTGTTAAATGGTGCTGCCACTTCATTGAGTTTTCTAATTCCAGTTGAACAATCTGTTGCTAATGTAACAAGCCACAGAGATGATTAGCACAAGGCTGATGAGCCCACGGCCCACATGCTAAACCCGGCCCAGTGGGGTTCCCAGTTCAGACCTCTGGGGTTTCCCAAAAGGCCATGCCTCCTTTCCCCCAATTGCCAATCATTTCACAGTTTTCCAGGCTTTGCACAGTTCTTTTCCTTGTTCTAAAAGGCTGAAATGCTTCTTCTAATGCTTTAATTACCAGAAAGAGCTATTGAGCAAAAATATACTCTTACTTTCTTTGGGTATTACTGGTATTTTGTGCCCCCAAGAGCTTTTCTGAAACTAAATCCACCTGAGAGAGGATAAGCATCCCTGAACTTACCAGCCCTGTTAATAAAATGATAAACTGTGATGGACTCTTCTCAGATTCTGAGAATATATAGATTTTCTGTGTTCCAGATTCTGGCCCAGAAATCAGTGACAGAACATTCACTTTGCATATAGAAGGCCCTAGTTCAGTGGTGGCGAACCTATGGCACAAGTGTCACAGCAGGCATGCGGAGCCCTCTCTGTCGGCACATGAGCCAAGTCACCCCAGCTTCGCCCCAGCAGCTGAGCATCAGATAACAACGTACATATGGGCCACACACATGCTCGGAAAGGAGTAGTGGTGCGAGGCGATGACATCACAAGCCGTGACCCATTAGCCGCAACTTGTCTGAGCTTTGGCATGGCCAGCCAGTGTGCTGCCCAGGATGTGTGTGTGTGTGTGTATTTGCTTGGACTGGCCATGAGGCGTTTTTTCTAAACTAAAACCTCAGTTTTCAAATTTTATTGTGTTTAGAATGGGCAGAAATGATGAGCAGTCCAGAAAAAGGTACTCAAGAAAGGCTTTTTCAAAATCGCCCTCTTTTCAATGGTATTTTAGCCCTATATTAGGGTTAGGGGTATGCACCAGGGTAGGGTTAGGGTTAGAAAAACGAGGTGTCCTGGCATGATTTTAATGGTTGGATAGTGTTTAGAATGGGCAGAAATGTTGAGGTGTGCAGAAAAAGCTACTCAAGGAAGGCCTTTTCAAAATCGCCCTCTTTTCAATGTTATTTTAGCCCTATATTAGGGTTAGAGGTGTGCACCAGGGTCAGGTTAGGGTTACAAAAATGATGTGTCCTGGTATGATTTTAATTGTTGGAATGTGTTTAGAATGGGCAGAAATGTTGAGCAGTCCAGAAAAATCTACTCAAGGATGGCTTTTTCAAAATCACCCTCTCTGTTGGCATGCGGGCCAAGCCACTCCAGCATAGCCCCAGCAGCCGAGTATTGGGTAACAGCACACATAGGGGCAATGCGCATGCTTGGAAAGGAGTAGTGGTGCCTGGCGATGACATCACAAGCTACGACTCATTAGCTGCAACTTGTCTGAGCTTTCGCAGGGCCAGTCAGTCTGCTGCCAAGGATATATATATATTTGCTTGGACTGGCTGTGGGTTGTTTTTTCTAAACTAAAACCACAGTTTTCAGGTTTTATTGCAGTGTTGGCACTTTGTGATAAATAAGTGGTTTTTGGGTTGCAGTTTGGGCACTCAGTCTCTGAAAGGTTCACCATCACTGCCCTAGTTCAATCCCTGGCATATCCAGCTGAAGTAGAGGGAGGAACTTCTGTCCAGACAGGTGGCTAAGAAATAGTTTAAATAGCTAAGAATATAGTAAAAAGTGTCAGGTAGCAGGTAACATGAAAGACCTTTAGTCTGAGATCTTGAAGGCGACTGTTAGTCAGAGCAGAGTAGATAACAGTGATTTCACCAGTTTGGTCAATAGCCTAGTTCAGAAATTCATAACCTTTTGAGCTCTAAAGACCACATGGTGCTTGCTTTCAGGGTGGATTCTGCACATGTGTGCATGTGCACAAAGATACTCATGTATGTAAACACATTCCCCACTCTGGTCAGTACTTTGGCAGATGGTTTACCAGGCCTAAACCTGGTATGCCGTGTTCTGTTGTGAGACATAGAGATTCAAGCAGATGAAAAGATACTGTTAAACTGCATCCTGCTTTGATATGTTTCCTGAATGTTTAAGAGGTAATTGCCTTCTACACTTTATTTCAGCTCTTTATCTCAAGAATGAGAAATTGGAGGAGACTGTCATGCAACCAAATTATTCTGCAATTCTATTGTTGTGTAGTTTTTCTTCTGAACAGGGAGCCAAATCAAATGCAGATCTTTTTCCCATTTTGATTGGCAGGGGGATTTCTCCAGAGTCTTCACTGTGGTATGTTAAAGGGGAGCAAATGCAAATCTCCTCACATTGCAATTTGGGGAATTCATAGTTTAAAAAAACAGTTCTTGCTAGAACTGTTTTATGACTGATAACTGATCAAATACAGAGGTATCATTTGACTGCACAATTTTTCTAGCTGATGTTCAATAAGTGGCTTTGTATGCTGAGACCTCTGTACCTCTTGAGATACCAGAATGACAATCTGGAAAATGCTTGGCATGATTACTAATTGATGCCAACAATACTGCCAATGTCACATTATGGTACCACAGATAAACAAGCAGTGAAGCAACAAAAAGATGCTAACAGCTTTTCACGCTACTTTCCTAAAACACACTGTGGTTAGAGAAGCCATGGGTGCAAGCCTATGGCCGGTAGATGCTGTCTGCCCAGCCATAAGAAAAGGAGTCCCCAGTGTGCCCTTGGAAAAGCCTTTGAAGAGCCTTTCTGCACCTGCTAAACTCATGCGGCCCTTTATGCATTGGCTGAAGCTCTGCAAATGGAACAGGAAAATCTAACTTCTTTGGAACAGGTGTTGCGGGGATCGGGGTGGGCAGTGGGAGGCACTGCCAGCTCCTGCCAAATCAGGAGGAGACAAACAACATTCGAACTGTTGAAACTGGCCGTCAAAATGTTTTTGAAGGTGGGGGAATGTGGAAGCAATTCTTGCCTCCATGCCTTTTGTGTGCTGGTTGAATGCCCGTACCCTTCTCTGCTGAGGAGGTTATGGGCAGCCTGCTAAGGCTGAACCCCAAGACGATCGCTGGCTTTTAAGTTTGAATGTCACAGCCTTAGTGTGCACTATATACTTGGGGGTGGGTGTTCAGTCCCCACAAGCATGGATTACACCAATGATTCATATTTTAAAATCTCAAGGTTTTTTCCCATTTTAAATAGAAAAAAAAATTCTGCAATTTTTCATACAAAGTTGGTTTTGAGTGATTTGTCAAGGGGATTAGCTACTGGCTGGTTGGGATTTGTGTGTAAAGAATGTTGGACTGGAATGATCTGATTCATCCTGCTTCTTATGTTCTTACCACTTTTATGATTCTGATTTGGTATATACTTCTCACCTTGCTAACTACAAAGCATTGTTATGAATAATTCATAATGCAATTAATTTTTTAAACATTCAAATGCTGTACTGCCAATTCCACACTCATGAAGCCAACATGAATCTGCTCCCTGATAACTAAACCAATTGTACTGGCTGTAAAGTTTAATACAGAAAAATCATCTCAAGTAAATGTTAATATATATCCTGATAATTTCTTACCTTTTTACAGTGCAGTCCTATGCACATCATAGAGTTCAAGGGCACTGAGACATGCTTCTATTGTGTCATTAAATTCCATAGGATTTACTTCTACATAATGTCTGCATATTAAAGACCAAATAAATGTTCCTGCTCAAAGGTTTTGAACATGATTCTGAGATTTTTACTACAATTTTCATAGATTTAGTTAAGAATGTCAGACAATATTTTTACCCAGTATTTAGATCACATTCACTAATGCTGGGATTTGAGCTTTCAGCCTGTTTAGGATTTCTGAGGGGCTGTGTTCACATGCCATAGGAAGCAACCTAGCACAATTACCATGGTCCACGGCTTTGCCCCTCACCATGATCTGCTCAACAGACGGTCAGGTTCATTCTCCTCCCTCCCTCCCCCAACTCCTTCCCTTTCAATCTTCCGGGTGGTATTCCAGAAGACTGAGGAAGGAGGCTGCTCTCTTGGGAAGTGGCACTGTCTGCCAGCAGAATTCTGTCTGTCAAGCAGACTCCCTTGCACAAATGGGATTCATTCCCTGAAGTGCAGCAGAAAGGAGAGGGATGCTGATCAGGCACTTGCCTCCTGCTGCAGCGGAGTGGAAATGGTGGGTGCTGATCCACTTTCAGGCACAAGCGTGGAAATTAGTTGGCTAGTGCTGTGCCACTTGGCCTAGGAGGCTGTATCCTGAGCAGGAACAGTGACCTCCACCTAGCCTAGAAGGTTCTCCCTTCTTCACTCTGGTTCCAGAAAAAGCCCCTCAGGCAGGGCAGGGGAAGGAGCTGAGCAGTGCTGACTCCAGCTGGGCACCACCACACTGATTCTTCTCCACAGCCACGTGTGCATGGGAGGCTTCTCCTCAGGTATGTGTGGGCAGGGGGGCAAGCAGCTGATTGCCCAGCTGCTGCCCCCTAGACGATCTCTGGGGCAGGAGGCTGGAAGAGAAGGGACATCTGTGGCAGCTAGCAAAACTGCAGAAGCTGTCAGCTGTCCTTCCTGGCTATCTGCGTGGCAAGAGAGAAAATGAATGCTCTTGCCAAGTGGTTCTCTTGTTCAGGTCTTCCTGAATGATTGGCTCAGTTTTCTGGGTTTGAACAAGACAACAAGCCATGGTGGTACATAGAAAGTATAGGACAAATCAATGTTTTCTTCATAGTTTCCAAAGTCTAAATGTACCACATTGAAATACCGTGACCTGGTCTCAGCAACGCAACAGACCAAATATGGTAAAGAACAAAACAAAAGCCATTGCAGCTTCTCACATGAACTTGCCCACTGGGTGATACTGATTTATTACTTCTGGCTTACCTTACATAGCTTGTATATTATTTAGATGTATTTTGATCCATAACATCAATGGTTTTTGTTATTTTGAATCATGGCTTTCAATAAATATTCATATTATAAATATTCTGTAATAATATTGAATTCTTTCATTCTGTCTGTTTCTAAAGTTCAGGCTGTGAGCACAATTGCTTATGTATCAAAAACACACACAAATAAGGCTGACGAGCAGCCTCAAGGGGCAGGTACCAATATTGGTAGAAGTATGAAAATCTGTAGTGGGGGAAAAACCTGCAAGGGAAAGAAAATTCCCAAAGCATAACATTGACAGACTGCTGTGAGGAGGAAAGGCAAAGTAGGCAGAAAGGAGAGTGGTGGTTCCTGCAGGAGGCTATGGCTGATTGACTGGAACAGTAAGTGAGGGCTCCCCGTATGGCAATATTTTGTTGCAGTCCCACTTGCCTCTGGATATTTAAATTTGACTCAACTTTTTGTTCCTGTGATTAAACACCATATTAGTTTGGTTTTGCACTCTTAGTATTCAGTAGCCTTGTTCCAGTACTTCAGTAGCTATTCCTTCATTTTCTGAAAGCAGTTCTCTGCTGCCTATGGCTTTGTGCATTGCTTTTCCAACACTACAGACTTCATCTTCTGTGATTCCACACTCTCAGCCCAGCCTATGACAAGTATTCAACTCTGGCAATTCGGAGGTCAGGTCAAATAGATATCAAATATTATTATTTATTAATTTGATTTGATTTTTAGCCCATCCCATTAGCCACAAGGCACCCTGGGTAGATTACAGACATAAAATTTAAAATATTAAAAACACAATATTATGCATAATCAAATAGCAGTAAAAAGTGCTCCTATTACATCTTAACTTAGCAGAACCTATGATTAAAAGGCATACCACATTCTTTATTAAAATACACACATTAAATCCATATGAACAATTAAAATACCAGTGAAATATAAATCTCTTTGCCTGGAGCCAAAAAGAATATAAAGAGGGCACCAGGCAAACCTCTCTGGACTTCATTCCAAAGCCCAAGTGCCGCTCCTCAAGAGGTCCTTCTTCTTGTTCCCACCTTCCTTATTTCTGAGAAAGTCTTCTTCAGAAGATGATTCTCTTTACCTGCTAGCTCTTTTTCTAGTAAGCTTGAGATACACAGAGGTTCAGATCCAAAACCTGCAGATAAGACACTGTCCAGTGGTATGAATAGGGTGCCATAGAGTAGGTGTTAATAGTAGGCAGTACTGAGGGATAAATGTCCAGAACAGCATACGCAGCATTAGCTCCAGTGTGGATATGATCCCCCAGTACTATGGGAGGAAACTTGACCCATGGAGGATATTAGTGCAAGGTATCCACTTACAAATCATCAACAAAGGAAAACATATCACTCCAAAAGATACCAAAAACTAATTTGCATATACTTTGTATATGCACATATATAGATAGATAGAAACAAATTTAGAAATAATTATTATGATTAAGGGGGGTTACCTCACTGTGTGCATCTCACAATGATGGAGAAGATATTGGATGTGTTCGCCCAAAATGGTCACAGTGTTTCATGTTTTTTTACTATAATCTGACAGTCAAGTGGTTTCATCCTCCCCAGTTAGTCCTCCCATTGTTGGCATGTATCCTAGCAGCCATTACACCTGACATGCAATCTCAAGGTGCATCCCTCCCTGCCTATGTTGCTTGCCTCTTCCTCACTGGTTGACACAGAGTCTGGAGTTGCCAGTCTTTCCAGATGACTCTGTGGTAGTTGCATAGGAGGACCATAGACATCATGATCCTGGGTTTAGACAACATGAGAAGCCATGGTCATACAGAGAAACCATAGAACAATCTGTTGTTTCTTACTATGGTTTATAAAAACCAAATTTATCATGGTGAAATACCATGACCGGGTTCAGATATCACAACAGATCAACAATCATAAAAAGGCACCATGGCTTGTTGTGTTGTCTGAATCCATCCACTATGTGATCTGTGTGCTTGGTTGTTTCTTCTGCTATTGATATGTGGTTTCCAGTGTAGTGGTTCCATTTCTGTGAAACTCCCTGCTACTGGAAGCCAGGCAGATACCAACACTGTAATGTTTTTGGTAGCTCCTGAAAACAATTTTATTTCAAGAGGCTTTCCTGAAGGCTCAAGCCTTCAGCTACGGCATTATTGATGTTATTTTTAACATTTAAAAATATTTTACCATGGCTTA
This sequence comes from Varanus komodoensis, assembly GCF_004798865.1. Classification (NCBI taxonomy): domain Eukaryota; kingdom Metazoa; phylum Chordata; class Lepidosauria; order Squamata; family Varanidae; genus Varanus; species Varanus komodoensis. Next base: position 391,737 of record NW_025335641.1, read on the forward strand.
CCATGACAATATAATAAATTTCTGCATGTATGTTACAAATAATAGATGTCTCATAGGGTACTTGAATTGTGGAAACTGAAGGATGAGATGGGTAGCAAACTCCCTGTGTGTTTACAACTGGTACATAGGAAGCAGAAAAGTCATGCATGGAATTGTATTTTGCAATCTTTATGTGAACTTTGGAGTAATTACTTCTGGAATTTGCTGTTGCAAATTTTTGTAAAAACAATCTAATAAAATGTGAAACATTCATCAGACAAAAAGTTATGACATCAGCTGCTAGAAATACACAAGTATTTATTTTTGATGGCAGCAGCTTCCTTGCAGGAGCTCCTAATGGAGCTTTTGGTGTTGTGACATCTGGCTTCCTTTTCTGTTCTGAACAGGCCTCATTGGGACCAGAAAATCTTTCTTTCTTTCTTTCTTTCTTTCTTTCTTTCTTTCTTTCTTTCTTTTGGAAGCTTCTATGCTGCCCCATTCACTGAAGCCTCGGGGTGGCTCACAACAATAAATAATAACAATATAAAAACAATATAATTTGAGATGACCTGGCCAAAGATGTAAAATCAATATATAATATTAGCAATTAAAATGACGTTTAAATAAAAAGGTCTTCACCTGGTGCCAAAAAACAAATAAGAACGGCTCCAGACGGACCTCTCTGGGGAGTGCATTCCATAGATTGGGTGCCACCACAGAGAAAGCCCTCCTCCGAGTACTTACCCTCCTAATATCCTTCACGGGGGGTTCCCGGAGAAGGGCCTCTCCCGCTGATCTCAAGGGGCGGGCGGGCATATAAAATCTGATGGGCATTTCCTTGCACTGCCCCTTCCTTCAATTTGAATTTAAGGATCAGTATTAACAATCAGCAAACTATTAGCAATACAAACCCCTGCAACAAACCTTAAACCCATATTTACTCATGCAAAACTATTGATCCCAAATAAAATCAGCCAGACTGTCAGGAACTTATTCTCTAACTAATGTTCTATAGATATATCCCAGTCAAGCAATGCCCTCTTGCAATACACATAGGCCAAATAAGAAGGAGAAAAATCAGAAATTAAAACTAGTAACACAGAAACTAGAAACTGAGAATTTTAATCTCCCACGACATTCTGTTGCTGCTTTCACGTGTCCGCTCTTCAGCTAATTTAATATAGGTTGTAAATAATGCAGAGAGCCCATTTATACAGAACAGTTTCCCTATTTCAGACTCAACCACACTGAACAGATGGCAGTTGGGCCAGGCTTATGGGAGTGTGATGGAGAAGGAGCAGCCAAAAAGCATGACTTTGCTCTAGCCCTGTGCTAGGACTGATAACTGGAAGATTCTGTGACAAGGTGTTAGCTATGAACTGCTTTTAATATCCCACACAAGCATTAAATTTAGCTGCAGATATTTGTTAGGTTTAATTGCTGTGAGAAACCTGCAGGAACACAGTGAAGGTATATGATCACCACTTACCAGGTGCTGTGAATTCCTTCAGGTAAGGACTTTCACATACCCTTTTGCTGAAAGGATAGCTGACTCCTTTCTCACTCTCCATTCCTTTGCCTCTCAGGAAGTGGGAGCTCCCGAAGCAGAAGGAAAGAGGAACTGTCTAAATCAGGGCAGTTCAACTTTTTGTACTTTGAGGTGGTGGTGGGGGCAGGTGGGGAGGTGGGCTCCAAGTGGCAAGAAAGCCACAGAACAAGGTCTTGGGGGCCACATGCAGTCTGCAGGCAACATGTTGGAAGACCCTGGTCTAAATCCATGGCAAAGGGCATGGTTCTTTTCTACTTGGAAAGAGGAGTGTACAAGTGGAAAATAACTTGTGCTGCAGAAGCACATCAGAAAGCATTGTGATGAAAGGTACACCTTTTTATATATTTGTTTATTGATAATCTGAGTGTATTCAATAACCTGTGTATCTTCTTTGTTTGCTTAATTTCTTCCCAACATCTATGAATCTGAAGTTGGATGCTGGACCAGGGCCCTTGAGTTAAAACACTCTTTCTTCCATTCATAATCATATGAGTGGTGAATTGTCAAATAACGGCCATATACCATTAAAGCCATCTTGAAGAGGAAATTTGTGTGTGAAACTGCCAAACTGGAATTCCCACTTGGTCCTATAGAACTTCAGCACAACAAATTTTGCATAGTTAGATCAGTACAGAAAATAATTGCCTTTCAGTGTTTATTTTCCATATTGCTATGATCTGCCAATTGCCTTTTCTTGTTTCTGATGGTCTAATAATGGTTATTGCTGAAGTAAGATGCCTTTCATGGGTTCTTATTTCTTCCTCTTGTTTATATCAAGAACCCTCTTCAAGGTTTCATACCCATGTGTTTTATCACACTGTTGTGGGGATAAAATGACAGTGAGTGTGTGTCCATGTACAACTGAGTTTGTCACCTTGAGTATGTCATGTAAGTCATAAGTGTATTTTTAAAAGAAAATGTATTCATTTTCAGCACACCAGTGTGCTTTGCCACATTCTTTGGGAATTTCTAGCTTATGGAACTATCTTGACTCTCTTTTTTAGCTCATTTCCTCATTTCTATTTCATTAGTACTTTGGTGTATAATCAATCAACAGCAAGTCAGGCATGACACTAAGATCTCTTTTTATAACAAAATGAATCTTATTCTCTACCTTTTACTGAGTAACGCTAAAATCATGTTATATATACCATTACAATACATTCTAGGACACCATAAACTCTAAGCAGAAAAAATAATTCTAGTCTCTCCTCTTTTCCTTGTCCAGTTTACTTGATGCTCTTCTTTTTACTTCTTTTATTTTATCTGGTTCTTCTCTGATTTACTTCAGCTGAGATAACCTGCTCCCTAGCAGTGCTATTTCTGGCCAATCTATCCTCTGTTGGTCATAGACCCTGGCCAATAAAAATGTTTCTGTCTTGCAGATTTATTCTATGGTTTTTACCCAAGGAACAATACAAGCTTTTTTAGAGTGATGCCCAGAACACTAATCAATTTAGTTACTTCTAAGACCCTGATCAGTGTATTTATTACTTTAAAATATTTCTAGCCTGCCTTTTAGAAATTCACTTTCAGTCATGCTAACTGTCAAATGTGCTGCCCTTCTTAGCAACTGTAGCAAAGGACTCTGGTAGCACACATCCCCTTACATGACCATGTTCACAGAGGAAGCTTGATTAGGTAACTTTTAGGTAGATTACCTAACTTGATTAGGTAGCACACATCCCCTTACATGACCATGTTCACAGAGGAAGCTTGATTAGGTAACTTTTACCTCATACGCAATTTCTGAGGAAAAAAGAGGTAACTGCTCCAGTGCCAGCGATGATGCTGTTGTGTGAGCATAAACTATGATGTAACCAACATAACTAACATGCTGCAACAATGGGGAAAGTGGCAATTTTCTGCCAAAATATGGCAGGAATGACAACTGTATATAGCAAGTTGAAGTAGTCCTGGGCTACAGCTGGATACTACCTACTTGCTAAAACATGTAAGGACTTTTTCTAGAGGCCAGACTGTGGTTCCTCACCAGACTACTGCAAGTTTTGGGACATGCCCTTCACAGGTGAAGCATTTATGTGGAACAGCATCAGTAGAGCATCCGTATTCCTTGATAGGTTTGAGAAGCGCTCCTAGAGTGCAGTCCGTTTGCTGAGAATTAGTTGCAACATCTAACTGATTTTCCTGGGATTTGTTCCCAAGGAAATGAACATAGGATTGTAACCTAACAGCATTGTACCTTATGCATGTTTACTCAGATGTAAGTTGTATATAATTCAGTGGGAATTACTTACTGAAGTCTAAGTCCTAGAAAACTCACAAGCTAGATAGTAGCCTTAATCAATATAATACCTAAAGAAAGTGTGCAATATTAATACCTAACCAAAACCATGGAAGAGTATCTCTGATCTTTATTAAACAGATTCAAAATTTCAAAGGACATTTTAATGAAGTTTTCAAGTTGCCAATCTTTTCAAAACACAATTATCTATTACCTGAAAGTTTATATAAAAATTTGCTCTACTTTTAAAACAAATCAAAGACTAAGCAAAATAGTTCAAATCAGGTTTTTTAAAAATATGCTAGTGAAAATCATTTATTTCTCCTTTAACATAATATATTATCTATCTGCCATGGAAAGCATTTGAAAGTGAAAACCTAAGATTTTTTGCTCCTTAGTAAAGCTTCTTTGCATGGGAGGAGCAAGTAGTAAGATGATCCACTGGTTTCCTTGTAGAGATTGATAAATGTCTCTGTTCTAATTGTCTGTCTGTCTGTCTGTCTGTCTATCTTATTTTCTTAAGGTCTTATTTTCTTCTACCAAAAAAATTATGTGGGTCTGTTTGGGTCAGATCTATACCTAGATCTATCTGTGTCTCTATCTGTGTATCTCATTTCTTATCTTTCAATGTAATCTATATCTATTCATATTATATCTATCTCTCATCCTATGACAGGAAGGAAGGATGTGGTGTTCTAAGCAGTGCATAGATATAGGATTTGGGAAATTAAAATTTACCAATAGAAACCTTATAAATTATTGGCTGCAGAACCAGAATAGAAAAACAGTGTACCTTAAAAATAAAGATTTCTTCTCTAATTAAGCTTCACTTAATCAAACATTGTGTTACTCTATTACATATCTGTTATATATAAATTTAAACAGTTGTAGCTTGCCATTTGTATCATTAAAACTTAATGTTCTTTCCATGTTCCTATGTATACTGCTTATTTTTCTCTTCTCGTACAGGTACACACTGATGTTCCTTTTCTAATTCAAACTGAATGCAGTCTGCAGATAGATCAGACATTAATTTTAGAGTAAGGGAAAAAGCTGAAACTTTGCAGTCTTATCCACATACAGTTTGCCCTTTTATTATTTATAGGAATGCATTCTTGGCATGCTATGCTTGATGGATAGAATACCAGTGCCCAGATTGTCAAGTTCTGTTCAACAAATCGAATAATCTGACTCTCCCTTGGGAGAGCCAAAATTTCCATATGTTCTTTTTCGCTCTTGCAGATCATGCAGAATCTTTGGTACTGCAGATCCACTTCAAATTTCCAGACAGAAACTTCTTGATCTGTTTCAGCTGCAGGACTTCTTTGCCCTTTCTTCAATGCTTGAACAGTCTGGGAACATATGAGTAGCCAAGAGTCTTGGTATTACCATCTGCTCTCAGGAAGTCAGCCCCTTCAAAATTAATTGAAAACCTGTGGTTGACCCTGTATTTTCAGTTCAGAAATCCAGGGATGAACCCAAGAACTGTATTTATCTGTTACTCTTCTTAGCTACGATTCTTTTCCCCACTCTTTGTATTGGAAAACAATTTTGGTGAAAATATCACAGTAAAAAGGACTTCTAGTATTTGTTTAGTATTCATGAGTAGAACAGGAATACTTTGAAAATAGGGTCTGCCTCCAGAGGTGGCCCAGGCGGAGGGGGAGGCTGCAGGTATGCTCCTGCACTGCTACCAACACCACCGTCTGCCCCTCAGTGGTGCAGTGAGTGTAGGGCTATCGAGGACGGCTCCAGGTCTCTGGCGTCCCAGCACAGCGCAGCGTGGTGGGCAGCTGTTCCTCAGGCAACCAGCAGGAAGCCAGACACCCCAGTCTGTAGCACCTGGATATAGCCCTGCTGCTGAAGTCCCACCTCTGGAGGTGACCCAGGTGTGTGTTTTGTGTCCTAAAACCTAAAAGAGCCACATGACTTTTGGTAAAATGGCATGCCAGCCCTGCCTCTCTCTCCCTGATCATTTATTGACCTCAACTTGTAGTAGAATATAACAATCTGAAGAGAAGAACCTCTTTTATCTTTGGGGATACTCCATGACAACCAGAATGCTGAAAGCTCCATGTGCTGGCTCTCATTAAGCATTGCCATGGATACAGCAGGCTCTTCTCTCTAGACTGTGCCCTTCCAGAAGCTGAAGTTTACATAGGTGATGAGATAAGTGTCAGAGTCAAAAACCGTTCTCCTCATGCTTTGATAATAACTCTTCTTTGAACACCTGACCATGACTCATGTATATATCCAATTTGTGGAAATTGGGGTGGGATTTGTAGTGCAATTTAAGAACAGCAGGGCTGCTTATTGACATATCAGGCATCCCAGACTAAAATCTATTTGCTGAATGAGGCTTTATTTTTGACTGTAAAGAGCTCATTTGTCAAATATACAAGATAAAACTCAATTAATTTTGTTATATGCAGCTGCCTAAGCACATTAATGCACTTCAATGAGATTTTTATGTGAGAACAATTATAATAAGCCTTCATTATTATAAAGCATTCTAAAATTGTGCCATATTTTTTACAGTTTTAATTATCCTTCTAAAAGCAAAAATTGAACTGGCTCTTTTAAAAGAGCAAATATGGCCTTTTCAATTGCTTTCATACTTGTTAATATCACAAAGGTCTTGCCCTGTTTTGTGGTTATAATTGTAAGTTATTAAAAATGCAGTAAAAAGGAAAGAAGCTGTAATCCTATACTGATTTACTTGAGAACAAGTCCCACTGAATTTACTTTCAGAGATATATAGGACTGCAGTGTAAATACGTTCTATTTGTCCAATGATTTTTTGAGTAGACATGAATTCCAGCTGGTTGTTTCTTGAGCAAGACAACAAAGGAGATGATGAGGGAGGCTTGAAAAGGCACAGCTAACATGGAGGGCTGAGGTGGTGGTGAAGCAGCATCGCCTTTGCAGATCAGAGGGAGAGAGGAGCTATGGTGAAAGGGGCAAAGGAAGCAGGAGAGCAATGGAAAGACCTCGGAGTTGTTTTGCCAAAACGTCTTTCTTTCCTACCAGTCCATTAGCCCACTGTTGCCACTTCTCCTGGCTCCAAAACAGTACTGGAAGTTAAGTGCATAGTGATGCACTGGAGAAAAGCCACAATATAGAAAAAATCCATGAGACAGCAAGTCTGAAGAAATCTGAGGCACGGATGGCAGAAATAGCATGAGGAGGGCGGGGTGAGCTTCACGTGACACACCAGTGAACAAGATGTTACAAAGCCAGTAAAAATGCTTAATACACTTTGCCCACTGAGGTGCTACATGACAATGTACTGGGCTGGAGGGAAGCCTGAGCGGAATCCACAAGGCTGGTCCTGGGAGCAGGCCTTCATGGGGACAGATCTGCATTAGATGCTTCCTTGGAAGGAAACAAGATGGCTTGCAGTTCAGATGAGCTGCAATGCTGATGCTTCAGTGTCTGGTGCATGTGGGAAATGTCGAAAGGTCCTTACCATATTTCCTTGTGCTCTTGTAAACAACGTATGCATGGATACATACAGAAGAGTAACAAAGTCAGTTATTTCTGAATCACCAAGCAAAGAAACTGACAGACCAGATAAAAGTATGGCCACCTGGATTAATTATGGCAGTCTGAGGAGGCCATCAAATACCGTTTGAGTTCCTTTTTGTATGCAGATTGGCTCATTTGAAAGCCATTGTCGTCCTCATTATTTCTACCTTATACAAAGGACATCTGAACTACCAGAAATAGCCAAATTATAATGGCAGAATGGTTCACCCACTGCTTTCCCACAACTAACATAATGTGCTGTATGCACTCATAGCCATATTTAGTTTAGACTCAGTGGGATTTAACTTAGTCATGAATAAGTCTGGATTTAACTTGTTGTCCCAGATCTGTTCTTGGATTCAATACTCATGGATTGTTTGCATTAGTCCAACAAGAAACTAAATCAAACTATGCATTAGTAACTAGACTGCTGAAAATGTGTGTTTTTCATGTAGATGTGTGTGAGTGTGTACTTATTTATTTATTGGTCAGGAACATTAGAAAGCTGTGGCTTCAGACGTCCCAGAAAAATGGTAATGATTAATTAATTACTACTTAACACACTTCCTTGAAATGCACTCTAATTTCTTATCTTCCTGGTTTATTTGATGCACTTTGGTTCAGAGAGAACAAAAGCTTGAAATGAAACTGCCCTGGATAAGAATCTTATAGGCACTACTGCAATCTATAAACTTAATATATATCAAACTGCAAATCCTACTGATCTATTTTCCATTAAAATGTATTTACACAGTATAGGAAAACTGTTGCAGACTGGATTTATCATTTCTGTGAAGGCTCTGGAACTCAGATGTGGAATTAACTGTCAGAAACTAGTTGTTTGAATGTAACATTAAGAGGAAATGCAGCAAATGCTGCTGAAAATATCTTTCCAGTGACCTTCACTATGAGATACATTCATCATTTGGCAAAGTCCTTCATGCTTAGCAACATTCTTAGTAGTTGAGAAGCTATAGCTGTTGCGTGCACCAACCTTCCAAATGCTCTTGTGCAGTCTAGCATTTGGGGAAAAAAGCAACAGCAAACACCGTTGTGTGATATCTGCTTGGTACCTTTTTTGGAGTGTAGTGACAACAACTATAGTAGTCCAGTAGTGGCCAGAGCATAGATGTGCTGAAACACTTTCAGTGTGAGGGCGAAATACTGCTTGGGAGAAGCTTTCAGAGGCCACATATCAATGCTGGGCTGTGCAAAGGGTGGGACTAAAAATACTCGCTTATTCTAATTTAAAGCCTTTATTCTCAATAACTAAGCTTCAGCCTTTTGGAATGGGGCAACAGTTGGTTATGGTATCAGAGGATTCTAACTCTCATCCTTCCCTTCACTAAGAGAAGACAGCCATGAAAGACACCCTGATATCTCTCTTTCTCCAGGAGCCAGTTCTCCAGGAGTCAGTTCTCCAGAGGATCTTTAGAGGGCAAACTTTTCTATGAAATAGGTGAGTTGATAGTTATGTTGCAAAACAGCTACCAACCCCCCCTTTTACATAGCAGCACAGCACACACCCTATTAAGGAGAATGACAATCAGCTTGAATCTATAATTATATTGAAGGAGTTGTGAGGATCTGGAGAGTTCATCACTATTCATTAAGTGGTCTTGAATAGCAATTGTACAGTGCAATGCAGCAAAGTACATTCTCTTCTAAATGTGTTGTAGATTCACAAATAGAGGCACAGTGGTAATCATTTCAATGTGTCAGGCATCTTATTTGTCAGGATTTCCTCCACAGTAAAGTCTGCAAGGACTTCATTTTCCCTTCAGAGCACCATATGTTTTGACTTAATATGGGTGTTTGCAGTGAAAAGTACTGTTTATATATCAAGTGTAAGGTTTAAGTCTAGTGCAAAAGTTTCTGAGTATTTCAGTGGGCAGCTTAGACTAATGGATTTTGAGAGAAAGCAGAATCAAAGCTTGACTGTATTGTTATAAACATAAAACTTTCCAAATATTATTCATTTCCAAAGAGCGCAATATATTTAATTATTGTATTTTGAGATTGCTGCTGTACTTCATGTTCTGTCTTCTTCCCAGTCCCAGTCACTGTGACTCTGAGACAAACGCTTGGCACATAGAGTAGTGACTTCAGCAGGCCTGCCTCCATTTATAAATAAGAATGGAATACCTTCATACAGGGATCTGCACTGAAGCCAGGCTCCTGGCTTGACTCTTCAGAGTAGGGGTTACTTCGGGCTTCTTCAGAGTATGGCAAAGGAGTCAAAGTCTGCATGCCCATCCTCACTCTCCCTCATCATGTGAGCAGTAGGAATGTCTGAACAGAAAAAAGAAAGCAAGGATTAAATTAAAAATGCTTCAGGAAACCAAAAAGAATGGGGGTTTTGGTCTTCCTGATTGGATGTTGTACTATCAAGCATCTATTTTAACTTGGCTTAAAGAATGGATAACCTTGTGAAATAAGAGAATTTTGTATCTTGAAGGTCATGATTTACAAATGAGTTGGCATGCTTATATGTGGTACGAGAAAGTTAAGTCTCATGGGACTTTTTTAAGTCACTTTATCAGAAGATCATTAATGTCAGTGTGGGAAAAGTTAAAGTCAAAATTGTATAATAAATTACCAAGATGGCTTTCACCTATGGAAGCTTTTGTGTATCCAATTGTATTGAATTTTGAAGGGATCATGATGATATTTTGGATAAGGATGGAGTCCTGAAACTAGATCAAGAAATACAAGAACAGGGACTTAATATCTCTTGGTGGTATAAGGTGCAGATGCAATCAAGATATGCTAAAGACTGTAAAATATGGGGGTTTTATAAAGACCTAACAGCCTTTGATCAAGTGATGCTAAAAACAGATGAGAAAATGATTAAAAGAATTTATGAGTTCTTCCTTGACAGGAAAATGGAAGGGGAACAGGTTAAGGAAACTATGATAACATGGGCACAAAATTTTGGATATAATATTGAATTAGAAAAGTGGCAAAAGCTATGGGAGAGAAATATTAAGGTAGTTTTAGCAACTTCGTATAAAGAAAATTTATATAAAATGTTTTATAGATGGTATTTGTCGCCAAGTCGATTAGCTAAGATGTTTCCAAATATGTCAAGTGGATGTTGGAAATGTAAACATAATGTGGGTACTTTTTACCATATGTGGTAGACCTGTGAATATGTGAAAAAGTATTGGATTAAAATACATAAATGGCTCGAGGAAATGCTACAAAAACCCTTAGCTTTTAAACCTGAAATTTTCTTGTTAGGCATTATACCGGAAAATATTAGCAAACAAGAAATGTATTTGATGCTACATTTAATCACAGCAATGAGGATTGCGCTTGCTCAGTACTGGAAGAGTGAGGAACTACCCACAGAGGAACTGATTTTAAAAAAGATTCTGGACTGTGCAGAAATGGACAGATTGACTCTATTACTGAAGGAGAAAGAAGATACTGACTTCTATCAAACTTGGGACCTTTTTTATGATTGGCTGGAGAAACGGCACTTGGCTTAGATTTAAAGATGTTTTTAAATTTTTATAAATCGATTTGAATACGATTACAGAATGTTAAAAAGATATGTTATAGGGGGCTGACCCAGTATGTCCAATGTATTTGATGAATGATGTTTTTTAGTTTTTAGTTTAAAATCTTAATAAAATCTTTATTAAAAAAAAGGAATGTCTGAACAGATCAAATGAACACCATTGCATCCACCTATGATTTAATGCTCCTGGATCCACCTTTGCCATTGAGGGGACCCCAAGGGGACCTCAATGACTGCCCATTACCAACTTCAGCTGGTGAAACAACTATACTTGTTCCCGAATAAAGATAACCTAGTTACTGGTTAGCTCATGACCTGGAGCTTTTCCACATGAGGAATTTATCATGTGCTTTTTATTCCCTATCCACAGTTGTTTATGGGTTCTTTAGACAACATATTGGCCTTCCGATTCTCTTCAGTTTTTATATAGTACTTTTGGCTCACAGAGCAAGAAAAATGTGAAAACAAAAGAAAACAAATTCCCACTTGTGCAATTATGTTATTCCACAGATTGCAGTGCCACTTAAAAGATTATGTAGCAGAGAAGTGGAAGAGGAAATGCTTTTCATCTCAGTCCTTTGGTGAAACTGAAAGTAGACACAGGGGATCAACAGCCTTGCTGTATTATTGTGCTGTGTTCTACATGGGGCTGTCTCTCACTGTCCTTGTTCTGAAGCCGCAGCTGGTGTGGATACAGTCTCTGGGCGCTCAGTGAGGTACCCAGACACATTCATATTACACCTGTGTTAAAAGAACTGTAGCGGCTGCCTATTAGCCCCTGAAATATCTTATGTGGTTGACTTACAAAGCCCTACACAGCTCAGGGCCAACCAGGAAACATAGCTAACCATCATTCCCTGTATATACCCAGCTGACCTTTAAGCTCTTCAGAGGAGGATTTCCTTGTCATTGCATAACAAACAGAGTGTCACCTCAAAACATCTCAAGAGTTGACCTAGTGGTGCCCTCCCTCTGAAACATGTGCGGGGGTAGAAACTGATATGTTTTGAACACTTCCTGAAAATGTACTTATGCACATGGACATTCTCTGGCTTGTAATTAATCATGATGCAATCCTATTTAAGGGGCGGGGGAGTGAGTTGCTTGCTTTTTTGTTATTGGAACTGTAATTGTTTCTAATTGTATTTTAAGCAGTGATTTTTAATATTGTTATCTGTACATCTCATATATTTTGTTATAATAAACAGTATATAAACACTATTAATATGCAAGCATGCTCATTTATGACAGGAAACAGTTGTTCTTTGATTATTTTGTCCTGCTACTCATCCCTGTTGAGCTTTCCTGAGAAGCTGGATTCTGCAATCCTTATCATTGGCAAGTGGTCTCTTACTGCGGGATGAAATCGCAGCAAGATTTGGCCCAATGTGCTGCTGGATGCCAGTCAGGATAGGAGATTGTGGCTGCTGTGTATGCTCAGCAATGCCTCCTTGATCACAATATAATCATCTTCGTAAAATCTTTAGTAATGCAGGCCTTGTGGGTTGTAGCTGTGCCTGCCTGATTTACTGCCCTCTTAGTGTAGCTACAAATGTTATCTGAATACAGTGCCTAAACACAAAGAATTGGCACTACATCAATGCCATGTGAAAGGAACATCATTGGTGAGATGCTCGTTTCCTCAGCTAGAATGTTAGCAGTAAAATAAGTATTTTAAACTTCTTACAGAGAGATTTATTGCATTCTTCCCGAATATGTTATGGAAAGGGAAGAGTGAGAGGCTCTGTTGTTCTTCATTGCAGATACACAGAAGGTGCACTAACCAATACAAGCCATTTTAAGATGGTTTCTCTTGTTCTGAGCAGCTGCTGTGCAAAGGAATTTCCAGTTTCCTATGCAGTATTAGCAGGATCACAAGAAACATCTGTTATCTATATGTGTTTTCTTAAGCCTTTACTACCTATAAACCCAGAGTGTAACAAAGCTGAAGTGTAACTGTACTTGCTTCCATTTATATCTTGCTGCTTCTTTCTCTGCTGTTTTACACTGGATTTCTGTATCAAAGTGTATCTGAAGTCCACGCACCAGATCGTTGCAGTAGCTAGGTAATTTTGGACCCTGGAGTTAAGGCCTTCCACTTAGATGACTTTTTTGTATTACTTAAATTGATAAGCACACAACTAATATTTCTCTCTCCCTCCCAGCCACCATCCCATGTTTTACTACTCCTTTTACATTCTATATAATAATGTTTGCCATCCCTGATTTTTTAAAAGAATGCACAGGGTATGTGCAGATTTGCATGTTAAGAATTTATTTACTTATTAGATTTCTAAGGATGCCTGAACTCTGATTAAAGGAATAAACTATGTATTTAAGGAAGCTTCCAGACTGAAGGTTGCTATCATTTGGAACAAGAAGGCAATGTCCAGTAGCTCTCTCTTTTTCCTAATTGATTTTATTGGAGTAATGAAAAAGAGGAAAGTAGTGATTGGGACACAGGAGGCCTATAAGAGGAAGTTATCGTCTTTGAGACCACCTGTAAATATCTGTGAACGTGTCTGGTGATGGCATCATATAGGCTTCACCTGCAAACATCCTACATTGGAGCATTTCTGTACAGTAAATGAAAAGTTAGACCACATGAAATTTGGGCATTCTTAAAATTAGGTGCATTCTGGCTTTTGGATCTGAAATAGTATTCTCCTTGCCCAATGATTTTAGTGCCATGGAACAATATTAAATTGAAGTACTCCAGGTTGTTTTTTGAACTGGGTTGTAAAGAGATACCATATGTTACAACTTGGAATATGTCAAAACAACAGGTTCCATCTTCCTATGATAATGAAGTGGCATATGAAAGCAAATATTTAATGTTTAAATATTTAGGGTTGGAAATGAAATGAACATTTTAAGAAACAGTCCCACACAAAGAACTATTTCATTTGCACTTCCATGACATTCAAATTAATTGGAAATTTGCTTTCTGTACTTTGAAATAACATATGATAAAATATTTCTTAGCTTTGACAGCAAGTACACAGTGTTTACTCATTCTGTGAAGAACAAGCTGCAATATTAAACCTGATTTCTATGTTCTTTCTTATCACAATCCTTATTAAAAAATACAGAATATTCTTTTCTATATCTTGATGAAGTCAGTGGTAACCATGTTGAGGGATTTTTTATACATGAAAGTTATTGTTATATATTATATTATATATTATACATGTGGGGACAAATAACAGTGCCAAGTGGACCTTTGAAGAATTCATGTCAAGTTTTAAAGCTTTAGGGACATAAGTCAACAACTTTGGAGGCCAGTTAGTTTTCTCTTCCATCCTTCCAGTTCCTGAAAGAGAAATAGACAGAGAAAGAAGAATACTCCAAGTGAATGCCTAGCTATGCCTGAGATTTGGAGATTTGGATTCTGGGACCATGAACTACATTTCCTGGAAGATGGATTGCTGACAAGGAATGGGTTGCACAGTTCAAGGACTGGAAATTAGGTGTTTGACCATAGCATGTAGAGGTTTATCAGGAGTGCTTTAAAGTGAATCCTACAAGGATGGAGAAGTACACATGGATGTGAAAATAGACAAAGGCTTATGCACTACAACAGAGGAAGCAGCTCTAACAGTGCCCAATAAAAGTCTTCCAAAAAACGTAGAAAGAAAGTTAGAGTATAAACAACATGGCCTTCAGTGTATATATACTAATGCCCAGAATGTACCGCCTTCACCGTGCTCATCAGAATGACCCGTTGTCAACAGCTAAGAAAAATGCCTTCACCAATGCTCGCAGGACCGTTCAGAGCAAGCTTCGCAAGATGCAGGACTCCTGGTTGAGTGCCAAAGCAGATGAAATCCAGAGGTTTGCTGATAGAAATGATGCCAAACGGTTCTACGAAGCCCTCAGATCCTTGTACAGACCTCTTCCCTCAGGGAGCTCCCCTCTACTGGACTTGGTACAACTCTCATTACTGAGAAGACTCTGATTCTACAGCGTTGGGCTGAGCACTTCCAATCCGTACTGAACCGCCCATACTTCATCGATAACAAGGCGATTGATAGCATGCCCCAGGCGGATATCAACCACAGTGTGGATGTCCCACCATCAAAGACTGAAACCCTACAGGCCATCAGCCAGCTGTCCAGTGGCAAGGCCCCAGGATCTGACGTGATCCCAGGGGAAGTCTATAAGGAAGGTGGTGCAGTGCTTGTCGACAAACTCACTCAGCTGTTCCAGTCATTCTGGAATAAGGATCCATTCCTCAGGAACTGAAAGACGCGTCCATCGTACACCTCTACAAGAGGAAAGGAAATTGACAAGTCTGTGATAATCATAGAGGAATATCACTGCTCTCCATCGCAGGCAAGATCCTTGCACGTGTGTTGCTGAATCGCCTGATTGACCACCTGGAACAGGGTCTTCTACCCGAGACACAGTGTGGCTTCTGCAAAGAGTGTGGCACTGTGGACATGATCTTCATAGCCCGACAGCTCCAAGAGAAGTGTCAAGAGCAGAATCGTGAACTGTACACCATCTTTGTGGATCTCACCAAGGCTTTTGACACTGTCAGTCACGAAGGTCTGTGGCACATCATGTCGAAGTTTGGGTGCCCTGACAGATTCATCCTGATGGTACGTCAGTTCCACGATGGCATGATGGCTCATGTTTTGGATGATGGAAAAGCTTCAGAGGCCTTTCCCGTCACAACGGTGTCAAACAAGGGTGTGTGCTGGCACTGACCCTGTTCAGCATAATGTTTTCAGCCATGCTGACAGACGTCTTTCAGAACAATTCCATGGGAGTCAGCCTGAAATACAGGACCGATGGGAAACTGTTCAACCTGCGAAGACTCCAGGCTGTCAACAAGATAAAGGAGACTGTGCTACTAGACCTCCTTTTTGCTGACGACTGTGCCCTGGTTGCTGGATCAGAGCAGGAAATGCAAGCCAGCATGGACAAATTTGCAGCAGCATGTGACAACTTCGGCCTCCTCATCAACACAAAGAAAACCAAAGTGATGCATCAGCCGGCTCTGAAATCCCAACACAAAGCCCACCATCACAGTGAAGGGACAAAAGCTGCAAGCAGTGGACCAATTTACATACCATGGTAGCACCCTTTCCCGTACAGTGACAGTTGACATAGAGGTCAACTGCAGAATCACAAAGGCAAGCTCTGCATTTGGCAGACTGCTGACCAAAGTGTGGGACTGCTGTGGAATAAGCCTTGCTACAAAGCTGAAAGTCTACCGAGCAGTAGTGCTAACTACCCTCATGTATGCCAGTGAGACTTGGACAGTACACAGGAGGCACACTAGGCAACTGAACCACTTCCACATGACTTGCCTCCACAGACTTTTGAGGATCTGGTGGCAGGACAAGGTGCCAGACACAGGAGTCCTCTCCAGAGCAGGCCTGCTGTCAGTTCACACCCTCCTGATGAAAGTCCAGACATGCTGGGCAGGCCATGTAGCAAGGATGCCAGACCACTGCATCCCCAAACAGCTCTTCTTTGGTGAGCTGTCTCGAGGAAAGCAATTGCACGGGGGACAAAAGAAGCATACAAAGACATGCTGAAAGCCTCTCTCAAGTCCCTGGATATCGACACCACCTCCTGGGAGACCTTGGCACAAGACCGACTGACATGGCGCATGCTGATCTACCAAGGCTGCCAAACATCTGAAGCCAGAAGGACAACCATAGCACAAGAGAAGCGAGCACTCCGTAAAGCCATAGTTGCAAATGTTGCAACACTGGTGCCCACACATGTCTGCCCGACATGTGGCAGAACACTCTGTGCCTGCATTGGCCTTATCAGCCACCTGTGGACACACTGTGGACAGCTCACAACCTGTTAGATGTCAAGGTCCTCATCAAAAACAATGGATGAACATCATCATCATCATCATCATCATCATCATCATCACTAATGCCCAGAATGTGCAAACAAACAGCATGAACTTGAACTTTTGATACAGGAGGGTGAATATGACCTGATAGGTAGAACTGAAACTTGGTGTGATGGCTCCCATGACTGGAATTCAACAATTGAAAGATATATCTGTTCAAGAAGAACAGAAGGAACAGAAAGGGAGGCGGAGTGGCAGTATATGTTAAAGACAAACATTTCTGCACAGGAGGAGGATGTGCTTAGTAGCCCAGTCAAGAGAATTTATATTGATATAAATGGAACAAGGAATAAAAGGAATACAGTGGTTGGGGTCTATTATCAACCACTCATTCAAGCAGAAGACAAGGATGAAACTTTTGAAAAACAAATTGCCAGTGTTTCAGGGAGGCATTATGTTCTCATTACAGAGGACTTCAATTTCTCCAGTATCTGTTGGGAGACAAATTCTGCCAATCGCAACTCTTCCAAGAATTTTCTAATATGTGTTACTGATCATCTCCTCCAACAGAGAGTGGAAGAAGGAACCAAAAGAATGGTTATCCTTGACATATCCTTAACCAGCAGGGAAGATCTAGTGGACAATGTGGCAACTACAGGAAGTCTGGAGGAAAGTGACCGTGCCATACTTGAATTCTTGCTCCTAATGGAAGCAAAAGCCAAATGTAGCCAATCATGTACTCTGAATTTCAAGAAAGCCCATTTTAATAATCTCAGAACAATGATAAGTGAAGTTCCATGGCAAGTGACTGTAATGAGAAAAGGAGTTCAAGAGAGATGGGGATTTTTCAAAAAGGAAATTCTAAAGGCATAGTTATAAACAATTCTAATGTGGAAAGGAGGTAGACAACAACAGAAAAAGTCCATGTGGCTTCATGAAATGCTTACAGATGATCTGTAAACATAAAGGAACATGTATAAGAAGTGGGAAGAAGGCCAGGTTACAAAGGAAGAATACAGGCAGGTAGCATAGAATTGCAGGGATGGTGTCAGGAAAGCTAAAGTTAGGAATGAACTGAGGGATGCTAAAAGCAACAAAAAGCCTTCTTCAGATATGTCCAAAGTAAAACACAGAGGAAAGGAATAGAGTTCAACTACTCATTGTGGATGGCAAAATGATAATGGCAAAATTGTTTTTCGGTGCCAGGCGAAGACCTTTTTATTTAAACGTCATTTTAATTGCTAATATTATTTATTTATTTTACTTCTTTGGCCAGGACATCTCCAATTATATTGTTTTTATATTGTTATTATTTATTTATTGCTGTGAGCCGCCCCGAGGCTTCGGCGAATGGGGCGGCAGAGAAGCTTTTTAAATAAATAAATAAATAAATAAATAAATAAATAAATAATAAATAATAAATAATAAATAATAATAATAAATAAATAAATAAATAAATAAATAAATAAATAAATAACAGATGACCGAGAAAAGGTAGAAGTGTTCAAATTCCAACCCCCTATACTCTAGGACACCAAGTTAAACCATCCCATTCAGATGACTGCTTTCTGGGTGTCTCCAGTGAGGGAAAGCCCACAACTTCACCAGGTAATAGGATCCATTGTCATACTGCTCTGACAGTCAGGAAATTCTTCCTAGTGTCTAGTCTAAATCGGCTTTCTTTCAACTTAAGTTCGTTATTCCATGTCCTGCTCTCTGGAATGAATGAATAGAGATCTTGTCCTTCCTTTGTGGCAGCCTTTCACGTACTTGTCAATATTCTCTTCTTCAGGCTGAACATGCCTAGCTCTCTCAATTTTTCCTTACAGGGCTTAACTTCCAGTCCCTGAATCATCATTGTTGTCCTCCTCTGCACACTAGTTTTTCTTCATCTTTTTAAAACTTAGGTGCCGACAACTGGATACAGTACTCCAGGTGAGGTCCGACTAGTACTGAGTATAGTGGAACTAGTACTTCACCTGTTCGGGAAGTGATGTTTCTGTTAATGCAGCCCAAAATAGCAGTTGCCACTTTTGCATTGGCATTGTTGGATCATATTTAGCTTGCGATCTGCAACCATCCCAAGATCCTTCTCATCTGCAGTATTGTTAACCCAAGTATTCCCCATATTGCAGCAATGCATTTGGTTTTTTGATTCTAAGGAAGGACTTGGCATTTGTCCCTACTGAGTTTCATTCTGTGGTTCACTGCCCAGCATTCTAACCTATTGAGCTCACCCTGCATCTTATTTCTGACTTCCAGCATATTTGCTATTCCACCCAGCATATGTGTCATTGCAAATTTAATCATGTTTCCTTGTACTTCCTCATCTAAATCATTAATAAAAATCTTGAAAAGTACCAGCCCCAGGACAGAACCCTGCAGTACCCTATTTGTCACCTCTCCCCAGTTTGAGAATGTGCCATTGATGAGCACTCTCTGAGTCTGATTTTGCAGCCAATTGTGGATCCACCTAATGGTTGCACTATCTAGTCAGCTTTTTGCTGGTTTGGTTTAGAACACTGGGCAAAGAACAACAGAATGAAATTCAGTATGGACAAATGCCAAGTTATGTACCTAGGAAAAAGGAGCCAAGTGCATTGATACAAGAAGGGGGATATTTGGCTCAACACTACTGGAAGTGAGAAGGATCTTGGAATTGATGTAGATCACAAGCTGACTATGAGTCAACAATGTGACGTGGCTGCAAAGAGGCTGCAGAAGTAGAAATATCATTTCTAAATAACATGATTTACTAGTTCCTCTATACTCAGCACTGGTTAGGCATCAACTGGAGTCCAGTTCTTGGCACCACAGTTGAAGAAATATGCAGCAAGCTGGAAAGGATTCAGAGGAAGGCAGCAAGGATGATCCTTGATGCCTTGTGAAGAGAGATTAACAGAACTGTTTCTCCTGGAGAAGAGAAGACCAAGGGAAGAGATGATAGTACTCTACAAGTACTTGAAAGGGGAGAAGGACAGAATCTCTTCTGAATCATCCCAGAGTGTAGGACATGGAATAAAGGGCTCAACTTACAGGAAGCAAGATTTTGGCTAGACATCAGGAAAGAAATCCTGATTGTTAGAGCAGTATGACAATGGAACCAATTACCAAGGGGGGTTCTGTGCTCTGCCATACTACAGGCATTCAAGATGCAACTGGACAGTTATCTGGTATGGGATGGTTTAACCTGGTGTCCTGCACTGAGCAGGGGGTTGGACCGGATGGCCTTCTGGCCCCCTCTGACTCTACTATTCTATGATGCTATGAGTGTTTTTTTGATATTATCATTATTCCAGATGTTCCTTACAGTTTGCACGGGACTACATCCAGGGTCACACAAGCAGACTTCTTGCATGAAAGATTTCTCCTTTGCTGCTGCTCTGCCTCCCCCACCCTCATGATCTTTTGCCTTCTCTTGTAGTGTCCTGGTTGCTTCATTGTCCTTCCTAACCTATCAGGCATTAACATAGTTTCAACTGCTACTTACAATCAACATTGATTTGCATTCAAAGCTGTACAAGGGGACTTCTTCTGCAATGGGATTTCCTTTCCTCTCTTCTCCCTTTGCAGCCCTACAGAACTCCAAAACTTCTCCGGAAGGTAAAGCTAACTAAATTGCCAAATGCAGACTCAAATGTGTGCAAAGGCGTCAAAATCCAGTAATTTGCAAGATCAAAAAAAGATAAAAATAAAATTGCACATGAGGGGAGAACCAGCTTAGAACCCAGACTCATATATTGGATGCTTCCTTCCTTCCACACCTAGTCCTTCAGCCACAGGCTCAGGTAACACATTCACAGTTGGGATGTGATTCACTTAAACCGCTGACTCCCAAATGTTGGGACTCAGGGTAACGGCTGCTTATGAGATTCCTAGAAAGAATTGTCTGGCTGTTGTTGGAGACAGAACACTGCATTAGATGGATCATTGGTCTGATGGGAGGAAAAACATTAGAATTGCATATACACCTTAAAAAGGGGGGTTTGGGGGAAGACCCTCAACTTTGATTTGGAAGAATATGAGCTGAATAGAGGGATGTGAATTCAATTCATCCTATAACCAAGGAATACAACAAAAGCATGAAGTGACTATCATTTTAAACAGAATATTCATTTCACTTTACAATGCATTTCAATAGAGATTATTTACATGTTTAGATGAGAATGGGAATTTGAGACATCAGACAAAATATAAATGGTTGAGAATGGATGTGAGAGTCAACCATAGGGAAAAGCATTTTTAATTGGGTACAGAGAATTGCAAACCTTCATTACTGTAAAGGCTTAGAAAACATTTCCCAATCTTTCTTACAACTAATGTGCTTGGCCTGGCCTCTGCAATGGAAATCAGTCTTTAAAAAGTTCATTGAACTGAGCTAAGGAATAGCTAAGGAAATTCCTATTCTGTATCCCTTGAATAGTGGAAATGTGAAAATTAATAAAAGTACATCCAAGGCTGCTTCATCTATAAACCAAGCTTAAAATGGAGGTTGGTTCTTGTAACACTGGTGTCTAGGTATATAGTAAGATAACTATTATGTTGTGGATAAAGTAGCCTCTGGATAAAGTATTGCTTGTATTATTTTGATTTAACCATTAAAAGAAAATTCCAGTTTGTTTTCAGCAGCTGTAATGTCTCTCCAATAAAAGCATGTGCTATATTTAAAAATATAGAACATCCTTTTGGAAATTGTTTGTCATAATTAGGAATTATCAAGCAAAAAGAAATGTCTCAATCATTCTTAACTAATGTTTTCATTGCATATGAAAAATTCTAGCATGTTTTATTTCTTCATTAGAAAACATCTTCCTCTTTATCTTGGTTTGTGAAACAACTGATTTGTTCAGGCATAATCCTTTCTGTCCACATTCTCATCAGCTCATAATCCTTTCTATCCACAGTCTCATTCCCAATGGCTACATCTCCATTTGGGAATGGATATTGTTATGTGATGTACCTGATAGTCAGAATCTATGTGAACTCCAGACTTTGCTTCTCACCATATGCTGCTCCCCTCACCTGTCTATACACAGCTGTATCGATGGGAGACGTATGGTATCAGCTTATATCACAATGATTGCCCAGCCAACATTTAGAGCAGGGGTGGCAAACATATGCCTCTGCTTACTGTGTCCCTGCTACTTTCCCGAGGCTACCTTTTTTGTAGCTGAATTGTGGAGGGAAATTGCTTCATGGACTTGCCTCAAATCCTGTAATGCCAAGGACCAAGGTGGCCCAGAAATGAAAAATCTGGTTTTAAATCTTCTTCCTGTGTAGTGGCTTTGGATAAGCAACACTGCCAGCCTCCCACCTGTAAAATAGTAACAGTAGCTACATTTTTGGTAAGGTATTTCTGAGAAAAACTTAATGAGAATTGTGCATTAAACCTGCTATTTAAATGGTTAATTTTGTTTTAGAAGGATGGCCTAACTTGCTCATTTCTTCCATGTGATGCAACTCTGGTAAACAGTCTTCTTTTGACATGAGTCATGATCCAAGGAGGCCCAGTAAATGTGTGCAAAGACTTGCAAGTATGCATATGCGTTTCCCATTGCTTTAACCTCAATACTATCTTCTTGTACTGTAACAGAAGATATCTCTGGAGGTGTCTTGAATTTGGTGGATGTCTTGCCAGATGAAGAGGCATATACACACAAATAATGCATGTCTAATATGAGGGGCAAGCATTTTGATTTGTACCTCATGTTTATGAGTGCTGCACTGAAACTATACAGAACAAATAGAGGGAACAAATCCAAGGGTGATGGAAAGATTTTCGGCTCATCTATAGTACTGACTGGTCCAAACAAGACTAGATGAGTGGTGTGTGATTTCTTTATGATCTCTAGACTTTTTAATAAGATAAAAGAAAGTGATCCAAGGGAATTATGGGCATTGGCTTGTTTACTGTTACTTGTGACTTGTTTAGCACATTCCAAGCGACATCCGGTACCTTTAAAAACTCAGTATAGTTGATTTGTCTATATATGCACTTCTGTCCCTGCTATTTAATTTAGTTCCAAGAGGGGAAAAAGCCAATTACTGATGCCAACTAGCAAAATCTTATAAAGCCAGAAACTTCTCTAAGCATCTTTTGATCTGACCCTTGTTTAGACTGCTAGAAATTAAGTAATCTTAAGCACTGGAGCTTTGTTTTGCTCAAGTACTGAAGGTTTTTATTCAAGCATTGGTTGTGTCCATTCAGCAGGATCTTGCTTCACAAAAATTTCAACTAGAAAATGAGACACACAAAATCCTTAAAATCCTCTTCAATGTTTTAAAAACCTTGCTATGCAAGTTATTTGGCCTTTTTTTCTCTAGACTTACAGACGTGATCTCTGGATAGTCCTGACACTAGTCCATAGGCAGAGGGCTAAGTCTGATTTTAGCGAAGGTCTCAGGGGCAGCAACATATCAGTGGGATCTGCCAAAAGCAGGATGAATGGGGCTAAAATGTGGCTCCTATCAATTGTAAGCATACTCAGACATCAGTAGGATGTGCCATTGCACATCTGCTCAGAAGCAAGCAGGCACAAATAACTCAGGTGCACTTAACGAATAGCATCAAGCCTCTGCGTGTCTACTCGGAAGTGAGCAGGAGCAGGGCATCTCGTCACAACTATGTCTACTCACGAGCAACCAGGACTAATCCCAGAAGTAAGCAGGATGGATACATTCAGCAATTTTTTCCCCTTGTACATTCTCCCTGGTAGGAAAAAGCTCATACCTCACATCAGCAGCTGATTGCTTATAAGAAATTTTCCCTACTGAGCTCTGAGAAGCATAGCTTTTTCCAATGCTCACTACACACACACACACACACTTAGCAGCAGCTTGTTGGAAACAAGACCGTTTTGCTTCTCAGAAAAGGGTCAGGGCCTGGGCAAGAAGCTAGTGGGAGATCACAGGCCAGAGCAGGCCTGAAGGCTGGAGGTCCTCCATGCCAGCAATAAGACTCATCTACATGCTCATTTGGACTGATTGGCTTTTTGGTGAAGTCCAACCAGAATACCAAAAAATAGAGCAGTACTCCACAAAAACCCTGCTATAGAAGCCTGAGTAGAATAAATAATTCAGTTAAAGCAGTCACACACTGGAGTTGTCATGGAAGTAATGAAAGGTGGTTGTGTGTACATGTTCTGTGTCTTGTTTGGAATAAATCCTAAATGCAAATGTAGGGTCCAGAGAGTTATCTGGCTGACTGAATACAAGCTGTGAGGACTACTTTCCTGTAATTTCCATACAACAATAGTAAGAATGGATACTCACGTTTGGCGCTTTGGGGAAGACAATGTAGTTATTTGTGCTTCTCCTCTTCCAAGAAATTTATCAGATAATACAGAAATATTCAGTTTAAATATGGCTTATAGGATTATTTGACCCTTCATCATCATAACATAAAATAGAATTATTGCCTTGTATTTTGTAGAGACCAAACAACAGGAAAGAAGAGCATGTATTTGTAAAGTTTTCCTCACTCCTCCTTTTATACATATTCATTTTGTATTCCAGCCTCCTACTGTAGGACTTGCCCCTTTCCTACTGTGCTATATTCACATCTTTTAAAACTCTCTCCAAGTATATCTTTTCTTTCACAGATTTTGCTTCTCTTTTCAACTCAATGTGTTGCATCCTGTTTTTAATTTTCTCCACTCTCCATGATCTCCATGTATCTTGTCTGATTTGAATTGTGAGCCTGTTTACAATTAACCTTCTATTTATAATTAACCTTCTATTTACAATTAACCTTCTACAGTGCCTGGTCGTTCAGGCACTTGATGAACATACTATTATTATTATTACCTCATAAAAGCATCACATACATCACCAGAAAGCTGGCCAAACCACGTAAGTGAGAGAGAATGTGGAGGGTGACTCCTCTTGTGCACAACAGCAGTTCTACTGGTAGCCAGGAATGTGCATAGGACTGAGTAAGCCAATGCATCTCTGCAAGCACTTTAGCTATTTATTTTGATTTTTATATACCAACCCATTCCTATAGGCTCTGGGTGGTTTAAAAGAAATTAAAACCAACAACAATTATGTATACTATCTAGGAAGGCAGTGTAGAAATCAGTAAATAGCAATATGTTGATATTAATTCTCTCTCTCTATCTCTCCCCCCACCCTTAATATAACATAAAACTTCAAAAAGAGTTTTAAAAGATTAGAAGGATAAAAAGAGACCTTTGGCTGTTGGGCAGTATATTAATTAGATAGATGGATAGATAGAAAGATAGATTGAATGTTAAATTACTGCTTGATTCCTTTTTCCTATGTGTGTAGCTCATAGGAAGGGATCCTTATAGAACATAATTTATGACAGACTCTTATTTCTTTATTATATTTTAATACCACCTAATAGTCAAAGCTTTTTTTGTGGTTCACAACATAAAACTGCACAATACAAGGATGCTCCACATTGGTCCTTAACTTTGCTCAATAAATATACAACAATTGACTAGATCTGCTAGCACGCTTCTCTTACGTATGTCCAGATGTTCTCTGATATTTATACTGAAGAACCACTAAGTGCATCCATACCCTTGCATGAGTGACGACTGTAGAAGGCAGCTACCCAAGATTCCTCAACTCCTTTGGCCATCTGCACCCAGCCAGACACTGGATAAGGCACATGACAACCCAACTTTTGGGGGGGAAAAAGAGATTTTATTAAAAGGCTAAAAGATAGGGGCAGAGGTTACTAAAACAGCTAAAGCACACTAGGCACAAGATACACACAAAAAGGGAGAGGAAGGAAAAGGGAATTTGGAGAGCCGCACTGATACCCTCCTGAGACACCAGGCCAATTTGGCCTCATCAGACACAAAATAACAAAGCCTCACCTAGCCTAGCACCAACGTACCTACTGTACCAACTGAAGACACAGGGTTGTACATGTTCTTCAGCAAAGAGTCTGGTGGCAGGAATGGAACCTCTACTTGAAAAGGTACCCTGAGCCCCTGCAGGCTCTCCTCTTTTATTCCCCAGCCCTGATCAGATGGCTCACTGGGTGACAGTGTGTGATGGATCTCAGGTGAGGCCCCAGTTTCCTGCCCTGTCCTTGGGAGTGTGAATTCCTCTGTCCTTGCATATAATTTACAGTATCTTCCCCTTCTGCGTATGAAGAGCCTGTCCAGCCCTCTCACCTGACCTTTGATGCCAGTGTCTCACTGAGCAAACACCTGGCAGTTGTAGCATCTTGCCCTTTTTTCAGTTAACTCTTCCTTCTCCATAGAGCCTTTAGCCAGTTCATGTTATAATGACCCATGCAATGGTGTTGTTGCACAATTCCCCCTAAATAAGCGAAGGCCCATCTTTACAGAATGGGATAGGTTAATGGAGCTTGCACAAGACAGCTTTCCTGTCATAATCTGAACATTTCTGCCAGTTTCTGGAGTTATTCTGAGAAGCACCAAAATCCTGTTGCACAACTAGTCACTCCTGTAAGCTCAATGGAATGAGTAGAGCTGGAGCATCCTGTTGGATTCTGCATGGTGTTTACACAAGAAAGCCTTCATCCTGATTTTTTGGCTTAGGACAATTTCGACTATGGCTTATATAAAGGAAGGTGCTATCAGACTCAGTCCAACCTATTTCTGAGAAAAGATCAATCACATGAGTGTTCAAACTGCAGAATGTCATGCATAGGAAGAAAGAAGAATGGTCCATGTAATTTTGTAAATCTAGCATCATATCTTGCCTTAAGAAACTAAGATATGAAGAAATCTTTTGCTACAGCTCCATTGATTCCTGCTTTGTGACATGAAAAAACTAGAAAGCCTCTAATTAACCACAGTTTCCTGTGATACCTGAATTTGATTGGAGCAAGTCTGGATATTAAACCAATTTCAAACTGTGTTTTCAAATTCTTGCCTGTTCTGAAGCTTTCAATCATAGTTACTTGGTTCAGGTGAAAAGAATTGTAGTTTATTGAAAGCTTCCTGGTTTAATTATTCATGCCAAAGGAAGCAGGAGCCATCTACATACTAGGCTAAGGTATAATTCTCTGAATACAGCCAGTAAACTCACCCAAGTCAGTGATGGTTTCAGAAATCAAGGAGATACTGCATAAATATGCCAGGGAGGAGAAGATAAATAGTACATGATATCACCTTGTTTAAGGATAGAGGTATATTTTAAGTGTTTCCACTTTGTTCTAGCAGGAATAATTCTTGAAGCATCATGGATCTTAGAACACATACAACTGAATGCTGAATAAAAATGTTATATTTGTTCCAAGTTTTTTTGAATGGTTTAAAATCACTGGTGCACAGCACAGAACTATTTCGTAATTAGATGTTTCATAAATGATAATCCTTGTTTCTAAGTGAGATGTTTCATTACAAACAAAAGTCAGCAAATAAAAGTCCAGCCATTGTTTATTACCGCATGCAGGGCAATAAACAGTGTAAAACAAATGGTTATGTAACTACAAACTAGCTTATTACTAGAACAAATCTGCCAATATCTGATATAAAAATGAAAAATACAATGTATAAGTGTTGCTCTTGATAATTTGGTTGCAACTGACAATCATCTGAACTGGAAACAGATCTCTGATGGTCTGTTTTATTTTATCCAAGAAACAAAAGGTTGACATTATTCATATCCAAACCCACAAGATGGTTTAAATTTCTGTTCCTGCTAAATAGATTGTTTTTTTAAAAACTGTCATGATTCCAGTAACACAATCTACTGGATTCAATTGTACAGATATATAATATGAAAAGAATGGCTATAATATCACTCATCATTATTTTTCGATTTGCCCAGCTCCAGTAATTTGTCCAGTAATTTTTGCTGCTGCTGAAACTTCTGTAATGCAGAATGCTTGAATGTTGTGGACAGAACCATGACAATTCCACAAACTTTAATTCAATGGAAAGAAATGACAGACTGACTTACTACATTTACTGTAAAATCATAAAAACAATGTAGAAAAATTCTTGCCAACTGGCACAACTGAATATTTTCTCTTTGGAAGCAAAAGCTTAGTCATTTGTCCTCCTGTGTCATGTATTTTCTTTACTATGGTGGGATATTCAGGAGCTTTTTTCCCCATGAAAATACCATGTTGTGGAATGGTGGCATGGTACCTGTTGTGCACAAGCATCAAGTCAGTGCCAGAATGCACATGGACAGATTATAGCTTTGATGGGAATGCACGTTCAGACAATGAAGACAAAATGGTTGTGGATTCTCAGCCAGCTCCAGTAGCAGGTCAAGGTCAAGGAATGTCTGGGGAGCAGGTGGAGAAGTTAGTCCAGGAAGCTGAGGCAAATGGGCAACAGGCCTGTGGGAACAAAGAGATAGGCGAATGAGAGCAGTTGCCAGCAGGGACTGAGAGGAGCCCCGGTCTACCAATATCAGGCCTGCAGGAGGAGACAAGCACACAGCAGCCAGTCTGAAATGGAGATCCCTCCTCTTGAGGAAGTGACATCAAAAGTGCAGGTGATTGGAGTATAAAGAGGAGGAAGACTAGGATGTCAGAGAAGGCTCAGCTCTTTACTCTGGCTGAACTCAGAGCTGTGCAGCAATAGACATGTGTAACAGTAAAAGCCGTGTGAAAAGAAATCCTGGAGCAGTGTGTTTAGGGGGAGGAGGACTGGGCCTCATGGCAGTACTTATCAATTGTTAATTATGAGGATAAGCTTATTAGATTGACTAAGACTAGGGGAAAACCAAGGGTTCTGAGTGCATTCCTTACTAACTTTCATAACCCTTGACTTTGAATGTATAATCCTGTCAAAACCTAGCTAACACACTTCCCAGTACAAGCATTTTTATGATTTGTACTTTTAAAAAATGAAAACCAGGCAGACAAAATGTTCAAATATACAGTATTCTACTGCAATTATGGAAGTAAGTAATTGGTAACATGTATTCAGCACACAATAAATTTCTAGTTTCTTTGGTACTCCTCTAAGCACATTGAAATACTCAGAGACACAGAAGAGAGACGAAAAGCCCACCACAAGTGTTAAAGCCTATTCATGTTAATTTGAGGTAGTCTGATTGGATGAGGCTTTTATAATCCTGTGGCACATTGAGGCTGTTGGGGAGAAGCTCCTTCAGTCTTCTCAGCTGATAGCAAACAGAGTAGGGTCACTCCCCTTCCTAGCTGCATTTTTTGGCCTTTGCAGGCATAAGAATCTAGCAGAAGGTGGAACTAACTTATGTGTCACTTAGGTTGAAGCCTACCCTGAAAGTTAGAAGGTAAAAGAAACCTCACATGATGTTGGAGGCATGGCAGAAGAGCCATTGTATCTACTTCTTGCTTGAAAAGCAGCTGCTCAGTCTTGAAAGCATTACAAGACATCTTAACTTTCCGCCTGTGTTGTTATGATTGGATCCATCTATACTTGGGGTAAAAGAATTTTCTGTTAATGGAATGTCTATGTACTTGGACTGTTTATTCTTTTGGACGATCTGAGGACCCTCCTGTGAAAAGATGGGCATGCTTCTCATGACTGTGCTTACGCATGGACTTTGATTTTTGTACTTTTCATTTTGTAAAATCCTAGGCTCAGCAGGAAGAGAATAAACACTGCATTTTGGATTTTCTGGAGGCTCTGAGCATTCAGATCTCTGCATGTGGGAACATTGTGGACTTGCTATTGAACATGTTTTAGTATTTTAGATTTGTTAAGCCTAGATTGTTAGTATATAGAGGTTGCAATACAGAATGCAAAGTTAGTATGGTCTTCTGTATAGATTGAAACTTCATCTTTTATTACTTGGGTTAGATTAGCTTTAGAATAATTTACTCCTGACTCAAGCCCCCTGAGCTACAGAGATTACAACTGAAAAACAATTGTCCTGGTGTCTGATGGCTGTAGTTTTTATTTATTTTTATTTTGTTTATTTATTGATTTATAAAAAGGGCTCAAGGCAGCTTATATCTCCTCCTCCATCTTATTCCCACAACAACCCTGTGAGGTAGGTTGGGCTGAGAGTCTGTGACTGGCCCAAAGTCACCCAGTTGGCTCCATGGCTGAGCGGGGAGTAGAACCCAGATCGCCTGAGTCCCAATTCCATGCTCTTAACCACGACACCACACTGGCTCTCAGTTAACCATACCAATTGTCACCTGCTGTATTATTTATTTATTTCATTTCTATTTCACCCCATAGTTGAAGCTCTCTGGACAAAGTATACAACAATGAGATATTTAAAGGTCTCTGCATAATGGACTGCCCAGACCTGGTACCAAAAAGTCGACAAGTTTGTGCCAGGTGGGCCAAAGCAGGAAGTTGTCCCAAAGATGGGGGCCACTACCGAAAAGACCTTCTCCCTTGTTGCCACCCTCTGCATGTATTACAGTAATCTAATCCACCAGAGCATAATTTACTGAAACCAAGCTATCTCTGTTCAGATAGGGGCAAAACTAGGTTACCAGCCAAAGCTAGTAAAAGGTGCTCTGAGCCACTGAGGCTGCCTGAGCCTCAAGTAACAAAGATGGATCAAGGAGAACTCCCAAGCTACAAACCTGCTCCTTCAGGAGGAATGTGATCCCATCTAGAAAAGGTTGAACACTTCCCTGTGGTCAAAGGAATCACCCACAAACAGCATCTCAATCTTCTCTGGATTTTCCAGTTTGTTAGCTCATCCTGTCCTTTATTTTAGAGAGACACCAGTTTAGCACATCCACTGCCTAACCTGCCAATGATGAAAAGGAGAAATAGAGCTGTGTGCCATAGATGTACTGGTAGCAGTGTGCTCCAAAACTCCAGATGGCCCCACTCACCAGTTTCATGGAGATGTTAAGCTGGATGGGGGACAGAACAGAACCTCAAGGAACTGGAGAATCCATGAGACTGAACAATATTCCCTAAGCATCACCTTCTGGAGACTGCTGTCTAAGTAGAAGCAGAACCCTGCCACACAGTGTTGCTCACTTCCAACTCGACAGTTGCTCCAGAAGTTTACTATGGTTGATGAAAGCTGCAGAGAGCTTGAAGAGTATCATCAGAGTCATACTCCCCCATATCTCACCCAGCATAGGTCACCGTACACGGCAACCAAGTCTATTTCCATGCCAAAACCATGCCTGAACACTGGTTGAAATGGATCCAAATGATCAGTCTCATCCAAGAGTGCCCGGAGTATGCATGCTGTTTTGAAGGCTGTAACCTGTGAGATTCTTTGCAATAAGAGATTCTCACTAATTTAGACTCTCCTGTGTTAGATTGCCAGAATTATGCTTGGTAGGTCTGTGATCCTGATAAGAGGATGAGAGTTTAAAAAGTACACTGCCCTGTTCTCTTTTCCTCTTTTCCTGTGATGCTGAAGAAGGCCCCTTTGGGTAGAATGACACTTTGGGGCTACATTTGATAACATTAGAGACAAATCTCCACCAGAAACTCCCAGACAAACAGCCTTCTCACTGACTGGGAGTTTCTTCTTCTGCTGACTGTGGTATTTTTCTCCCTGTTGCTCCTAGGTGATAGCATGGAAGCCAGTTTAGCAGGGTTACATCCCAGGTGGCAGCTGGCGAGAGGCTCTGTGCGTAACTGTAGTGACAGAGAGAGATCAAGGAAACAGAAGCTCTTAACAACAGAAATTTTATTGTGAGTAAGATTTTACAGAGACAATTTATCATTGATGTGTGTGTTTTGTGTGGAAGAAGAAAAAAAGATTATGCATCAAAATTATATACAGAGCAATCCTATACACATTTACTCATAAATGAGTCCGACTGTGTTCAGTGGAACTGCCTGCCCCTTGAGATCTGCGGGAGAGGCCCTTCTCTGGGAACCCTCCGTGAAGGATATTAGGAGGGTAAGTACTCGGAGGAGGGCTTTCTCTGTGGTGGCGCCCAATCTATGGAATGCACTTCCGAGAGAGATCTGCCTGGCGCCATCGTTATTTGTTTTTCGGCACCAGGCCAAGACCTTTTTATTTAAACGCCATTTTAATTGTTAATATTATTTATTGATTTTACATCTTTGGCCAGGACATCTCCAACTATATTGTTTTTATATTGTTATTATGGTATTTATTGTTGTGAGCCGCCCTGAGGCTTTGGTGAATGGAGCGGCATAGAAGCTTTCTAAACAAACAAACAAACAAACTTATTCAAGGTATGCATGCATAGTATTTCATCTTTAATAGTATATAAACTAGGATATAACAAGATTTCTGTCCAGTATTTTGTGCTGAAATATCCCTCTATTTGAAACATAATGAAACACCTTAGTTAATCTAAGATAACAAATGACTTGCCCATTTTTAGAGAACTTTTGAAGGTCACAGTTTCCACTAACTTAGTTCTGTTCATGATGTACATTTACATTTTTTTTCTTAATGGGATTCTTTTGGCTTTACAAAGAAGAAGCTGACATCAGTGTCTCATTATTAAAAAAAGACAGAAGAGATTTATAGGAAATATGTGGATAAAATTGTGCTGTTCTCTTGTTTGTGGCTTGATACTGAAATATAAACATCTTCTACTCAGAGAAGATTACTTGTCATTATATTAGCTTAAACATGGCTTAAATATATCAGTGTTGTTTTCATGAAATGTCAAAAGCTTTAATTAAATAGACTTTTGGTTTTTTAGTCCCCTAAATAAAGTTTATCTTTGTTCTTCCAAATAGCTAAAATCAGAACAAAACTGAAATCATACTATATCAGGTTGTATTCTCTCGACTGTCCTTCTGTTAGGGGAGAGAGAGAGAGAGAGAGAATTTGCCTCATTCAGTTGAATGAGGTGGTGGGACAGATACATTTTAAAAACAGAAGGAGGTAAAGGAAACTGGGAATGGCCATACTAACAGAAGAGGGCAAAGGGAGTTATGGCAGGGGAGACAATTAAGTAATTGGGACTATTAAGACAATTAAGTTGTTTTGGGGCACAACTGAGTGTTGCAATAAATTCTGTATTTCAGAGAATCAGAGTGGCCTTGGAGAAATGATACTGTAGTATTTGATTATTCTGTTTTAGGTGTCTCAATTTGCTATGTCTGAAACAGGCAAGGAAAATGGGTTTTAAATACTTCATGCGTGTAGGACTTACAGAGCTTGGACTGCACCAATTCACACTGCAAGTGGCAGAACCATATTTGATATGGAGAGAGAATTTAGATACATAATTTTGCACTTGCTATGGTACATTCAAAGAAACACTTTATCAGGACATTATTTCTGAACACAGAATTGGATCATAGCGCCTATGTTGATCCTATAGAAGGAAACAAATGCAGAGAAAATGGAGTATCTTTACTGGACAAACTAGTGCAAGGCAAAATGATAGAAATGAAACCTCAGGTAAGCTCAAAACAATTCAGGTTGTCATCATTCAAAGTTTAAAAAAAAACCATTTGTTTGTGTCAGCAATGCCTTTGAAAGATGATATAAGATCACTGGAAATAGCTGTGACTGGTGTGCATCTGGTAAGTTTGAGTGCTCCTTCTCTGGTGTTTACAAAAATAGCAGAATTTAATGGGTTAACATTAACTGCATGTATATTTTTTAATTTTACTTTGATATAATGATTTATGAGTACTAGGTACACTGAACCATGTAATAAAACAATGACACTGGAAGCTTGCTAATCACACTGTTTGTTCTGGCTACTCAAGCAGCAAAAAATACCATCTTGTAAGAACGCCTTGGCAACATTTCATGTTTAGCTGAGAAGATAACCTTCAGTATGTTGCATAGTCACTAAAGCGCTTCCACCTTATATTTACTCTTCGCCTTCTTTGGAGACGCTGCAAGACACAGTTGCACATGACTGTACTGGAAAGAATTGCTCACAAGTGAATAGGAACAACTTAGGTCCATATTTTCATATGTTCTGTCAGAGGCCTTTGAAAGAACAGCATGGTTCAAATGCTTAGACTGAAAAGTCGATTTATGTCTGTGGGATTTATGGCATGGAGATCAGTGATTCAGTTTTCCTGAACACAGGAATGTTCAGTAGTTGTGCTATAAAATGATGTGTCTTTAGTACCTGGTACAGGATGTAGTTATGACTGAGTATGATTTGCAGCCAAGTGTAGGAGAGACAAGGGCAAACACTGAAAAGTAATGCTGGAGTAAGGGCTGATTGAAATTATTCTAGGAGAAGATGCAAACTAGGAGGCCTCTACACTTGGCATTTTGCAGCAGTGCCGTGCAGTGGCGTGCAGTGCAGTGCAGTGCCCTTGTACTGGTGTGCCACATAGCACTCACTGCAAGCCATCCCCCTTGCACTATTTCCCATTATGTCCTGGATTTCTTCAGGTCTGTAATATTGTGATGTTTCATATTTTGCATTTTCTCCAAGGACTGCATTTCTGCATGCATTAACTTTGTCAAAACTTTCAGTTGGGGTGGGGATGATGCTGGGGGGAATATCCTTCCACTCCTGGGAGTGCTGCAAGAGTGCTGCAAGCAGCCTTCAGCTGCTTTCTCACCTCCTTCACTCACCCTCTGACTTGCCAAGTCAGAAGGGGGTGCACAACATGTTCTCCTTTCCCTCCCTTGTCCTTTGAAAAAGCAAAGTCTGCAATGTCTTTTCAAGCCTCAAGAACCAACAAACTGAAATTCATGACTGCTTGGGAGTAAATCACATTTACTCCAGTGGAGATTATTAATAGGAAAGTCAAGCCAGGAGAGGGGCATTTTGGGGAAATTGTTTTCAGAGGGGGAGAAATGGGGCTGCTGGTCCTGCTGGCTTCACCCCATGGCAGGTGGGAGGATGGCAGCAGACAGCAGCATGGTCTTCTCTTCTCCATGATTTTCTGTGAAGGAGCAAAAGAAGCTTTGCACTTGTGCACAGGTGATGAAAGAAAAATTCGTTGCACACACCCACTTTTCAGATTTTACCTACCTCTGCAATTGCATTTGCCTGTGACACCAGATTACCTTTGCAACACAGTGGAAACTATGCTGTATTCATTAGCCAATGCCCTGATGATGATAAATGAATTTTGCATAAATACTGTGGGGTGTGCATCTTCATAAACAGAATGGCCTCTTCCTGCAAATAATAATGTGGGAACAGGAAAAGGGAAAGAGAACAGTAGTTAAGCAAGTATATGTTTTGTACTCTGTTATTTTTGAAAGGAAGGAAGGAAGGAAGGTTTAATTTACTAGGAATATCAGCAGGAAAATAAGTCATGCTTAGTTTGAATAGGTTAAAACATTAAGGGAACAGCTGTCTTGCAAAAGTGGTATGTATGTGTACAGCAGAAACTGAGGTAGAAAAGTTGCTTGTGCCAAACTGGGATAGAGATTAGTCAGCGATAATCAGCAGGTACAATTGCCTTCATGCTTCCATGTTGCTCAAACAAACAGATTTTTCAACATGTCTGTAGAAGGTAAGATAATTTGGTGAAAACTGTTTCTGTTTCTTAATAATGGAAACAGGATGGGTTATACGGCAGATTTCTAAGCCTGAATAAGGGAAAGAAAGCCTATGGAAAGAAAGCCTATGGTTGCCCTGGAAGCCTATGGAAAATGTAGCCTAGGTGGAACTCTCTACTCCAGGGCAATCAGACCACTTGCTCTAAATTTAGATCACCCTGCTGCACACTGGGACATTTCTGTCTCTGG
The DNA here is from genome assembly GCF_004798865.1 of Varanus komodoensis. Taxonomy (NCBI): domain Eukaryota; kingdom Metazoa; phylum Chordata; class Lepidosauria; order Squamata; family Varanidae; genus Varanus; species Varanus komodoensis. The sequence goes on from NW_025335641.1 coordinate 426,934, forward strand.
AGCCACCACTTGTGGACCCATCACCACTGGGCATTCCCTCTTCATTAGTCCCCATCAGTTTACATGTCTTAATTTAATATGCTATACACTGTTTTCCTGAGGTACCTGGATATTATGTGTGGCAAAAATATAAAAAGAGGTACAAAAAGTAAAGAAAGATGTATGGGATTTTATGAAAAAAATCTAAAGCAAGAAAGCTTATTTTATGCTGCTACTTTATTAATAAGGTTTCTATACTGGTAATTCAAAAACTGGGCTTCTGTTCGGTTCCTCATTCTAGCCACATTTAAGCAAATGCCAATCCAACAGGCCTAGCAATGAGGTATTGAAAGGCAAGGGTTAGGCTTAGGTTTGGTTTTGGACAAGGAACCTAAAGTTGAAATCCTGAGCAAGTTTAAATGGAAAAAATCGGTACAATTCCCAGCATGGCCCAGCCAAATATGCAGGGAGTCATGGGCCTTTTTTGTCCAAACCTGCACTGGATTACACCTAGGCTGATTATTCCACAGGCACTGGAAAACAAATGTATCCTTTTGCATAAGATAAAGATGCTTCGGAAAAATAGAGAGTCTCTAGCCTTTTCCAATTCAGTTTCCTTACTTCCTGAGTGCTCTCTCTAGTGGAAGATTTTCTAAAGGTAGCACTGTATTTATGACAGCTCTAGTTGCTGAATGGGTATGTCTGGGCCTTAGGAAAAAAGAAAAGAAAATACAAAACATCAGATTATTGATCAAATATATCTTGTGATACTTGATCAAAAATATCTCATCACACCTTGCCCTAGAGTGCATTTGAGTGATACTTATCCTATTTTAATAGCTGCAGAACTGATCTAGTGGATACTGCACTGTGCCTTGTCCATGTACTTTCGTAGGAATGTTTGAGTCTAAAAAAGCACATCGCTACCATTTCTTATATCTTCGATGCACTTGCCCTCTAGTACCATTGGAAGGTGGATATGTGAGACTGCACTCCATTCTGGCCTCTGTCTGCTAGGAACATGAGCACAGGCTGTGGCAGACATATGAGCTACTGAAACATGTCAGGCAGTCCTTCTAAATGAGAAGCACCTAGATTTGCCTTTTTTTTTTTGGGGGGGGGGGGGGGGAGAAGCTACCAGGAAGCAATTTGAGGTTGCAACTAGAAATGGTTCTCCACTGCTCAATCTATGGGCAGTATTAGTCATTTGCCACAGTGGGTGAATGGGGGTGGTAAAGAGGCAAAACTATTCACTGGTGTCTCTCAGCCTTCCTAATTCTGCCATCTGAGCAGGAGCATCACCCCGTCTCATGGGAACACTGGGTAGAAATGCCCTTATCTGCATCCATGAGAATGGGGAAGCACCACACAGAGATCTGTAGGTTTTGTCATGGTAAAAGGTTCTGTCAAGGTAAAACAGGAAACAGAAAATGTAGCCTTTGGTTAGCTGCAAGAGACTCGTAACAGTTCCTGCCTTTTCCTTTAGTATTTGAAATTATCCAGCCAAGGCATTTCCAACTTGTTTATTCTGGGCAGCCACCCACTTCTACCCAGATGTTTGAAAAACAGACATTTATTTATTTATTAAACGCTTTTGCATGCCATCCTATTATACAATAATCTGAGGACAGCTTACAATATTTAAAAGAAGAATTAAAACAACAATTTCTAATAAATAAATTAAAACAGAACAAAACAAATCACAAAACAAATCAAGTGACTGAAGGTTAAAGGTTGTTAAATTTTAAAGTACCGTTTAAATAAAAAGATTTTAAAGATATGGATATCTGAGTTCTGCTCTCAGGAATACTAATAGCAAAAATACCTTTGTCTTGGCTCTGCTCACTGATTAATTCAGCCCCACTTTTACAAATCTAGAGTCAAACATTACAGAATGTGTAATGTACACATTCAATTGTACCATGAAACACTTGTTTTATTTATTTATTTATTTAATTTGTTTAAAGGCCACCTATTAGCATCATGCTCCCTGGGTGACGATTACAATAAAATTACCAGTGGTCAACATAAATAAAATAATACAGTTAAAATACATAAAGTAAAATTACATACACTCAACAACAATAAAAATTAAGTTAATAAATTAGTATGGATTGCTGAATATCGACATCGTTTTCTTCTTTTAAAGAAACATTTACATTTTAAAAACTACAAATACAAAAAATCATGTAATAAAGAAAAAATACACAAAATCAAATTAAAAAAATACAAAATTCACCCTTAATGCACCCCTCCACTGGGACTATGGCTGCTTTTTTCCCCTTCATTTTTCCATTCTTTCTGAGATACCTCCTTCCAACCAAAATTGCAATAAATCCTTTGAGGAGTTATTACCATCCCCTTTTATTAATGCATATTCAATAAACATATCCCATATATTATTAAAATCATTCTTCTTCACCAATCCTTTTTTTCACTCTTATCTCACACTTGTCATTAACTGTGTGTGTGTGTGTGTGTGTGTGTATTAAATTATTATTATTATTTTAATGTGTATATTTTAATTTATGTGGTTTTAATTTATTGTTGTAAGCCGCCCCGAGGCTTCGGCAAATGGGGCGGCATAAAAATGTTTTAATAAATAAATAAATAAATAAATAAATATTCTAAACTTCTTTCTAGAATTCAATTCACTGGAGATCCCTTTTCTCCTTCCAATTCTTTGCTAATACCTACAGCCTTTTCTTCTAATTCACCACTGGCCCATTGCACTGCTCCAGTCTCATGGCAGAGTTAAGGCAGTACTATTACTGTCTGGAGATAAGGGAATACCATCATTGTCTTTTTGAACTAATTCCAAAAGAGACTCAGTTCAGTTGCAAGATTCAGCAGCTCCTGGGAGCTCACTGTAACTGAATGGGCTTGCTGATAAAGCCTTGGTGATCCAGCTGTGCTTCTGTTTCACATTTGGGAAGTGCATCTGACACCATCAACACCAGTAGCTGCTCCAAAAGCCTTGCTAGAAGGAAAACAGTGAGTCAGATGGAATGAGATCATTATTCCAGTTCAAGCATAGTCACTGAGTCTGCTGGTTTTTGATACTGACCACTAACTGTATCATCTGAACTCTAAAATCTTTCATTTCATTTGAGGGACTAGCTATACATTAAATTTATTGTGTAGCTATAAGTCTTTTTCTACTTGAATTCATTACAAGTAAAAAAAAATCCTTCTGGGCATGGTTTCTAGCTGTATGTGGGAAAGGAGTGGAACTTTTTAAAAAGCACATGTAGCTAGAATGCTGCTGTACCTTTGTATGGCTCTTATATGTCTTATTCTAGTAGAAAGCTTCTATTTGCTTACATGAACTTTCATCTAGGCATCGATTAGGTTCTTTCTTTCCTAACTTCAGCAACTGGAGTGCTCACTGCATCACCCACTGAGCCATTTTCTCTAAATAGAAGAAAAACTGAACCCTTAAAAATATCACAGCATAAGAATAAGAAATCACACATGCGTAATTGTTAGTCTAAATAGGGTAAAATGTAGGAGGAAGGTCGGTGTTCAACTGCTTACAAATCCCCCAAACAGCGAAATACATGCAGGCTCAGGATTTATTTTTCAGACAGAGCAGAGGAAAGGCTTGGATGACTAAACATAAACTGACTAAGCAAAGGGAGCGAATGCCACAGAAGCAGAGTCACCTGTATTACAGACCCAAGCTTATCAGGCTGCATATCAATCATACACTGGGGCGAACTCAGACTGAGGACACTGCAGCCTAAGTAGCTACCGTTGTAACAAACTTGGATACCTTGTGCCTTGACTCATTTAAAACCTTCTGTGAAAAACACTGTATGCTAGTCTTAAAACTGAATAGGATTCCCTTGTGCTGATTATAATAAACTGATGTTGCAGTTTAGCCCATTAATTACTGGCTTTTATTCTTTCGAGATAACTAACAAGGTCCTAGATACTAAACAATGGAGCAAATGTTTTAGTATTAGCCGTGTAAGTAAGAAACTGAGGTGGGTGTTCCTTTCTCCATTGCAACATCTCTAGAAATTCTCATAGAATCTTATTCCTAGTTTAATTTTAACTTGATACTAGTGAAACATTTTAGGTTTCAAAAAGCAGTGTTATAAATCTTGGTACAAACTTGAATTTCTGAAGAATCAATGGCTAACTACACATTGTACAAATCCAAGACATGGATTTTCTTTTTTAGAAATGCTGTTGCAGACTCTCTGGTGGAGAAAGGAGGGTATCTAACCATTTCCCTGCTTGCACTGTTCATGCTCCTGTTGTTTTTTTCCTGACTGTTGAAGGCAGGGGTTGAAAAGCATGCCTGTGGAAGGACATGCATATTATTTTAGCCAGCAAAGGAAAGAAACTACTTCTTCATTCTTCTGTAGTCACCTTTTAAAAACTACATTGTGCATTTCAGCTTCAATGTTTCGCTTTGTTCTTCCATATATACTATGTCTCACCAAGAGCTGCTTGGGCTGGCTTGATGTTACCTTTGGAATTCAGAAACAGTCTGTCTAGTACCTTTTTTCATATTCTGATGAATATGATGTTGAACACTAAGGCCAGGAACCAAACAACTGTGGAAATAACTCAGGATGCTCCAGGTGGCTTGAATGCCCTTTAGCAGCCTTCTCAATGCTTCCTGGCAAGTTGTTTTGAACTGATGTTTCTATGTATCTTTGATATTTTTGTATTCATAATAGGTGTATTTAACTGAGCTTAATGTAAGGCAGTATTCTGCAATGCGGTATTCTCCAGTGCTTAGAATGACAGCTTCCAACATGCCCAACCAATAGTTGTGTGTGACGGATGCTATTGTCCAGAATGTCTGGTGAGCACCAAGTTAGGGAAAGCTAGTGTTAGTGAACAAGATCTAATTCACTACTTCACTGGCAGTAATGTTGTATCTCCTTACCTGGCAGTAAGTCCCACTGAACTCAATGAGACCTTTTTCTGAGCAGTCGTGTATAGCTCCTAAACACAGCTTAATTCTTGACTGTTTGTTGTGAATAGCAGAGCTCTCCCCACCATGAAACTGCTTTTGAAGGTCATTTCAATTTAAAAAAAAACCTGACATGAAGTACTGAGGAGATTTCCAAGCCAAGCTGCACCTCCCAGAGCATCCAGACTCACTTGCATAGTTATGTGGATCCTGACCTTAGAGTCTCAACACTATTTTCAGAAGTTTTTCATCTATCCACATTCCTATTTATGTGATCAATTGGGTGTATGAACAAATGGTCGAAGGAGAAAGTGCTTGCTTGCTGGTTCTGCCAACTTCTCATGTGTTTATCTGAAACTGCAAATATGGAACTTATAATCTCACATATGGGATGCTTGTAGGATCCTTCTGAATGGTTGGTGATGTGCTTGTATGCATGTTTTTTTGAGATAAATGTGTGGGTATGGGTACAGGAGCTACAACCCATCCGGCTCCTGTTCATGTGCCCATATATACATAGAAATTGTATGAATGGGACTTATAATAAACAGTGCTCACAATTTTTAGTCTGTTTAAATACCTGTGCTTCATAACTGAGAAATACAGTGGCTACCAGAGGGCCTGGTTGGAATGTTTGCCCTGATTGTATATTTTTAGGATTTTGGTGGGCAAGCCTGTCCGATAACTGGTATGGTTGGCCAAGATTGACACATTTCAGAATCTTCCATTGTTGTGAATGATTTAGTCTGCAATCCCAAACTACTTTTAAATTTAAGTAAGGGAATAGGCATGCATATGGTTTTAGAATGGAACAGAAAATGGCTCTGAATTGAAGAAATAATTCAAAAGAGACAGAAGTCTGTTGCCAATAAAAAACTCTAACCAAGAAACTATTGAAAGCTGAAGAAACATTTTCACTCTCTCTCTCTCAACATTTTTCTCACAGGATCAATTTCATGACAAGTAAACTGTTCACGATTGCTACATGGAGCTATGTTATTCATTACAGCCAGTAATGTTAGAAATCCTCTAAGTTAAACTGTGCAGCAGTTTATTTCACTCCTTAGGCTCAAAAAAACCACCATGTGTTTCCACAAAAATAAAAAGAAATGACAATTACTGAGTATTGTCAAGCAAATCAAATTAGGTGAAAGCATTATTCCAAACATTCAAATTGCCGTAGCAGTTACCTAGCTAATATTTGACAGAGCTCAAATAACAGTAGAATCGAAAAGATCGCATAACAAGAGTACTGACTAGCAGTGAGCCAGCAGAATTTGACACAAGTGCACAGGGTGTTAAAAGGAGCACAGCCTCTGTTTGAAACCGAATGTGTTCCAAAGCTAACAAACAGCAGGCGGTTGAAGAAGTGGTAAAACAAGAACCAGCGTAATTGTAAACCAGGATTGCTGGTTGTCAGAAGTAGCTTTTTCCAGTGTGGCCACTGTAAGCATCCCTATTAGTGCTTCAGCAGTCCTTACATCACAGACCTGTTGTTACATTGGAGTTCTCACTTTTGGCCTTTTCCCAAGAGGGAGATGGCCTCTTGCTTTTCTCATCAGCTTAAGAGAGAGGGATTGTTGGGAGATGAAGTCCTTACAGTTAGCAGCCCGATTACAGTGCAAGTGGGGGGAATGGAAAACCTATGTGGGACTACAGCTCCTATCATTTATGTCCGTAGGCCATGCTGACTGGGCATGAGGGGGGATGAAATGAAGATAGAAACACAATAGTTTTTTGAACTGATGATGAAAGAAATTTGATGCAAGTCTCTTTTTTCAGGGAGAATAAGAGTGGATGATCTTTTTTTTAAAGGACAGGGTTAATTACTAATTACAATGTAATAATAACACCTGTATAAATTTCATGGGCACTCCATGATTTGCTAGCTATTTCTAATCAGAGCTGTAAACTTTCCTGACCTAATCTGTGTTTTTTTCTGGTAAAGACAGAGGGGTAGAGTTCCATCAAAACACACCAACACTTCTGTAGCTTGCATACGAGCAGGACAAGGCAGGTAGGGAGGACAGAAGAGCAAAAACTGATGCTCACTTTCTATAAAGCAATGATCTGATGTGCTACATTTACAAGTGTAGGGTGTTTTTGTCATAAAGAGCACAAGGACATTCTATGTAAATAACTTCTATGTAAATGTCTAGTGTTTATGTGTACATGTCTTACTAAATCAGTAATGGTATTTGCCACTACTCTCCAATATAGCTGTTGGAACATTTTGAAATATTTTGTGGTGTTATGTGTTTTGCTTACCATGAATTAATGCATCTATAATTCAAATTCAGGATCAGGCCAAGAATGCATCAGTACAAAGTAGTAATACATATTTAAGATAGAAGTGGCACTACTTCAATCTGCTTAAATATCTAGAAATGTATTAAAGAGAAAACAGTGTGTGTGCCAGTGTTTAATCAGAAGTAAGTTCCATTGTGTTCAATAGACTTTTTTCCAGGTAGGTGTTCTGGATTGCAGCCACAGTCTAAAAAGAGAATATGGAAACCCTACAAGCTTAATGCATGGTAAGGTAAAGGTAAAGGTTTCCCCCATGACAGTAAAGTCCAGTCATGTCTGACTCTAGGGGGCAGTGCTCATCTCTGTTTCCTAGCCGAAGGAGCCAGCATTTGTCTGCAGACAGTTTCCATGGTCATGTGGCCGGCATGACAGCAAAGTGCATGAAACATTGTTACCTTCCCACCAGAGTGGTACCTTTTTATCTACTTGCATTTGGATGCTTTCGAACTGCAAGGTTGGCAGGAGCTAGGATGGAGCAACGGGAACTCACCCTGTTGTGCAGCTTCGAACTGGCGACCTTTTGATCAACCAGCCCAGCAGCACAGCAGTTTAAACCACTGCGCAACCTGCATCCCTTAATGCATGGTGGCTGTATGTAAATATATAAAGAACTAGTTATCTAAAATCTCTAAATATATAGTAAGCATCTGTGCCACATCTCATTGCATGTGTTGAGACATCTCGGAAAGTATGCTGGAGATGCTAGAGTGCCCTGGCAGCAATTGGCCCTGAAATAATATTATATAATATCCACGTGGAGGATTCTTTTATTTTTTTATAAATAAATACATAAATAAAACTAGGACTGCATTAATTGATTACTTACTATACACAGTGCCTAGGTTTTATAGATATCATATGCAAATCTCCTCTGTAAGTGTCCCAAAGAAAACATAATTTTGTGAATATGCCCTTTATTTGACATGAATTATGGTTTATTTGAGAAATGAAAATGTTTCATAATTTAACACCCGTGACTGCCTGGTGGGAACAAGTTGATGCAAGAAAAGTGTTACTGCAGGATCTTGCTTGGAGATATAATTTGATTAAATGTTCTTTTAAAGTTTATCAGACTGGCTAATAAATTGCATGAAATTGTTCTAAGAATAAAGGTGAATTGTATAACTAGCTATAAAACAGTGACTTTACCAAGGTCATCTGGTGATGTAAAATGGTTTGTTGTGTTTTGCTGTACCAATGAGGCCATTTAATTGCACATCCATCATGGGCTGCATATCTATAGTGATCCAGATTTGGGAGCCATTACAGTAAAATGTTAAACATATCACACTTCGATAGATCACCAGTCCAAGGAAATACCTATGCAGAAACATTTAACCACTATTTAGAGGGATGGAGAAGGAAGGAGGTTTTCTTTTGGAAGCTATTGGCAATAGAACCATTGGCAGAAAAATGTTGTTCCAAGAAGGAACTTTAGCAGTTCCTGAAACAGGATCATGGCAGAAGCAGGAAGCTACAGGAAGAAGCCTGCTGGAACAGCACCTGTTCCTGGTTGTGAGGGATCATTGGTGGAGCTCAGGGCACTCTGCTGTAAAAGAAAACCACTGAAAACTTATTACCTGGAGAAGACTCATTTCCTGGGAAGGCTAACCAAAGATATTTAACTGTGCTTTAACTAATACTATCCTATTTGAAAAATAATTATTCCCTTATGTATAGAATTTCTATGCAGAACAATCCTATGGCCTTCTGGACATTGTTGGCTACTGTGCTACTTCTCCAACACCATAAGAAGGGATTTAGGGAGTTATAGGAGGAGGCTGGGGAGAGGAGAGTAGATCTACTAGGATACAACATAACCTGGTGTAGCTCCAGCCTCCCTCCCTCCCTGTCCAAAATACTTCAGCCTTTGTACCCTAAATGATGATAGCCAGTGTGGTATAGTGGTGAAGAGCATGGGACTGGGACTCAGACGATCTGGGTTCTAGTCCCCACTTAGCCATGGAGTCAGGAGAACCCACAGGTTATTCTTCTGCACATGAGGACAAGCAGTCATTTAAACAGGCTTTCTACTACATTGTTCAATGATACTTTCTCATAAGTAAAAGTGAAACCATAATTCTTTAATTCAGGGATGGGGAACCTTAGTCGCAGGGACCAAATCCAGTTCCTGGGGTCCTAATCCAGACCTCAAGGTGTCTCCAAATGGCCCCATCACCTGGGCCTTCCTCTTTTCCACAGCTAATGATTCTCTGATAGTTTTATTTCTGTGGTGTAACCATCCACCCCCATTTTTTTGAAAAGCAGAGCTGTATCTTCTGAAATTAAGTTACAGGCACTTAGAGCTTTAAATTATAATATACTAGCATTCCCCCCACCCCACCCACCCCCATTTTTACCTTCAGCCCTGCCTCCCTTGCAATATGGTCCCCAAGATCTTCTCTGAAATTTGGTCTTAGGTCCGAAAACAGTATCTCATCTTGGCTTTATTCCTTCCCCACTGAAATTTTTATCATTCAGGAGCAAGAGGAGCTCCCACCAATATACATTATAACAATTTCTTCATAGGTATACATAGGACAAGGCAGAAATCCACTCCTGTATCCTTAGCACTTTGGATTTGCTTCTGTTGGACCAGCATTTTCTTAATATTTAGAAAAATAGAAACATAGAAATAGTGAGTCAGAAGGGCCTCCTGGGCCATCACATCTGACCCCTGACTTCAGCTGGTTCCACTCATGACATGCCCATCATGTGCATGTCCAGCCTATCCTTAAACACCCTCACTAAAGGGGCTTCAACCACCTCCTGTGGAAGCCCATTCCATACCTTTGGGGTACTAACAATCAGGAAGTACTTCCTGGTATCCACCCTAAATCTTGGTTCCTTGAGCTGTGATCCATTGGAACACATCCTGCCCTCCACTGCAGAGGAAAAAAAGGTCATGATCCACCTTCGTGTGGCATCCCCTCATGTGCCTTTGTAATATAATTTGCAGCTGAGATAAATGAAGTTATTTTTAAAGGCTCAAAAAGTTTGAATATTTCAGAACTGCTAGAAACTTCTTCAATCTGTTAAATATATTTTATCTTTTTCTTTGTATCTGGTTAATTTTGCATGTAAATCAAAAGAATAAGATTAATGGGAAGTTCATCAACCTGGAACTGTGGAAACCCTGTATAAAATTGCACTAATCTGGAGTGGAAAGAAGGGAACATTGAAACCTAAAGTACTGGCACAATGAAATCAATTATGTTTTAATGATATATAGAAAAGGCATATAATTATGAAACGTGATTTTCAGCTTTTTAATGGATATATAACTTTGATGCTTAGCTTTAAAAGTTATACAGATTTCAGACTTCAAAGTAACAGATTATTTTTGTGGAAAGTGATCTGTACATGTTTGAAAGATATATAAGAATTTTCATCCTCTAAGTTGGATTGCATGGCAAGAATGCTTTCAAGAACAGCAGTATGAACAGTGGGCTTCCATTAAAGGGATTTGGTGCACACATTTTTAACAGATTTATAAACTTTAGCAGATTTATATTTAAAATACATGCATATATTTATGAATGATGTTTTTCTGAACACGCTGAAATAGTATTCTTATTGTCATGTGCTGCCAAACTGTTTCTGACTTATGGCAACCCTATGAATGAATACTCTCCAACCTGTCCTGTTCTTGACAGACCTGCTCAGATCTTGTAAATTCAAGCCTGTGCCTTCTCTTTATGGAACCAGTCCATCTCATAGTTGTCTTCCTCTTCTTCTGCCCTTCAAATTTCCCTAGTGTGTCTTGCCTTCTCATGTTGTGTCCGAAGTATGACAGTTTTGTCATTTCTGCTTCCAGGGAGGGTTCTAGCTTAATTGTAGGGCCCACTTGTTCATCTTTCTGTCAGTCCAGGGTATCCACAGAATATATACTATTCTACATTGTCAGTGTGTTGATCTGCTAAGTCTTCTGGGGGAAAAAATCTGAGAAGAGTGGGAGGAAAAAGTGTGAATTTTCATATACCAGATGATCAACACATCCCTTCCTCTCACATATACACTCTTTCCACAACGCATGGAGTACTTGTGTCATGCATACCATAGGAAGGGTTAGGAAGGGCCCAGAAGGCATTGGGTTCAACCCCCTGCTGGTGCTGGACACCAAGTCAAACTACTCAGATCACTGTCTAGTTTTGCCTTCAATGTCTCTAGTGTGGGAAAGCTGGTTCCATTGTTGTATTTCTCTGACAGTTCAGAAGCTTTTCCTGCTGTCAGTCCTGAATCTGGTGTGTTGCAGGAAGTTTGTTGTTCCATGTCCTACATTAAGGGATGAGTAAGAACAGGTATTTTCCTTTCTCTTTGTGACAGTGTTTGGGATATTTGTAGAGTGCTTGTAATGTGAATCAGCATCCTAGGCTCCAGAAGGAATGGTTAATATAGGAACTGACAAAATGCTAGAAATACCAGGGACCAACCTAGTGGGAATCTGGTGCCCAAGACCTTTGGGAGACATCCTTCTCCCTTTTGGGTTAAGGAGGTGAGAACTATCTAAATTGGCCTCAAGGACACTGAAGATAATGCTGATGATGGGCTAAAGACTGGCACCTGGAGTAAAAGGCTGGCTGAAGAGACTGAGAGATGGACCATCACCCTACCAGTCAGCTGACCTAGGTTGGGCAGGGAATAAAGCCGAAGAACAGAGCAGCCTTTTGTTCTTCTCCTGGGAGGTCCCATTTCTGCTGTTCTTTCTCCTTGCTGAAGAGTATTGTGACATCCTGTGTGCTCTCTGCTATTAAATTATTGTGTCTAGGCATGGATAGAAGCTGTTTGTTATTTTGTTGTCTGAGTGGGCCAGCAAGGACCTGGGAGTGGAGTTCTTGGTTGGCTATAACTTGTGTTGCTACTGCTGGCCGTTTCCCCTTCCCTCCCCCTTTCCCCTCTTTCCTGCTTTTATCCTTTTTTAGATTCTGTGTTTTAGTCCCTGTTGTGAGGTGTCAGCTCACAGTCGTAAATGACCCACACTTATGCAGGCAATAAAACTAAAGTCTTTTATTGCTACTTTTCTACAAGATTTATGATGCTACAAATAAGCTCTACTGCAATGACCTTTACAAGTTAGTTGCTATCTTCTTAGTGACGTCCCTCAGGGAACCCACGTGGGATTAGCTTTCTTTGTCCCACCTTTCCCCCCTGAGGTGGGACAAAGCCTCCTTTTGGTCCAATTGGCGTAAGCTATGACTAAGAGTCGCGCGAGACAAATATATCCCACCTCCTGCATCTTCTGTATCTTGTTCAGGAGACTTAGCATCAGGAGGAAGGGGGGTATCCTGCCCACGCTCTTCAGGGGCAGAACTTGTAGTGCCTTTTCCCTTGGGGCCCTCATGGTCGGACAGAGGCTTGGCTGTTTGCCCAAGGGGTAAAGGGTCAGGATGAGGGATGGCTATCTGTTCAGCTACTCCCAAGCCAGGTTGTGGAAGGGTCACTTGGCCACAGGGCCTCAAGTATAAGTCCTCCTGTTCTGATGTCTGATTCTCTCTTTGGGTGTTTGACTCTTCCTCATGAGGTGCCGCCTCTGTTGAGGCATCAGGCACGACAGCCCCCCCCCCCTTGTATATTTAACCTTTTAATAAAGTTGTTTGTTTCCCCAAGCTTGGGTTTGTTGTGTGCTGAATCCAGTGGCTGGTCCAGGGTTCTGGGATCAGGAACTTCCTTGGCAATATTTGGTTCAGTTGGTGGGGGGGAATGGGGAATCCCTGCTGGTTTTCCTTTACAGTGCTTTCATATTTCCTTGTAGTGTTCTCTTCTCGAGGCTAAAATGCCCAGCTCTTTCATATATTCTCAAAGGGCTAAATTGCCAGATGCTGGATCATCTCTGTTTGCTCCCCGTGAATCCTTTCTACTTTTTCTGTATCTTTTAAAAACTTGGGTGTCCAGATCTGAACACAGTATTCCAGGTGAGGCCTGACTAGTGCAAAGTAAAAGGGAACTAGTACCTCTCTTGTTCTTAAGTGATGCTTCCATTTAGACATCCCAAAAAAACATTTTCCCCCTTTGTGGCTGCAGCACATTGCCGGCTGATATTTAGCTTGTTGTCTGCAACAATTCCAAGGTCTTTTACTTTTTCAGTGCTGTTGAGCCACATATTCCCCATCTTATATTAATGCATTTGGGTTATTCCCCCCATAGGTGGAGAACTTGGCATTTGTCCCCACTGAATTTCATTCTGTTGCTTTCTGTCCAATGTTTTAGCTTGTCTAGGTCACCATGGATCTTTTTGTCTTCCAGGGTGTTAGCTATTCCACCCAGTTTTGTGTTGTCCACAAATTTAATTATCGTTCCCTGCAGTTCCTCATCTACATAATTAATAAAGGTGTTGAAGAATACTGGTCTCAGGACTTAGCCCTGTGGTTTAGGGTTCTTGTTGCCCACTGTCTCCAGTGTGAGCATGTATCATTGAGGAGCACTCTCTGTGACATGTAGATTTGCATAATATCTGTTCTTATTTTTTATGGAGCAGAATTTGGTACATTAGAGAAGAGAGAATGTGATCTATGCATCTACACTTTTCCATGATTTGGAACCCAAATTGCCCTGTTGATTTCAGTGTGAACTAAGTTTGACTACCTTTTTTACTGGTTGGAACTCCTTTCAGATTGTATACTTTCAAAAATGCTCGCTATCTCACTTTGAAAAATAATTCTCTTCATGGGAAGAAACACATTTCATTGGAGATTGAATCACCTGTGGTTGGCTAACCTGCTCATAATTTCCTTCTTGAAGAGTCTGGACTGCATCACATTGAAACATCAAAAAGGTATCTAAAGAACGGAATTCAAGGGAGACAAGAAGGAAAGGATAAAAGCAATACATCTGTGTAAAGGGCTAATATTTAAACTCTCTCAGCCCACATATTTTATTTATTAGTTTTTCTGGCATACTTTCAAAGAAGAACTATAGAAGACAGGCAATGATTATTAGAGCAACTATGCCTACAGACTTTGCAGAAGGAGTTCAAAATGCTATTGAAAACCCTGTCTCAAAATAGCCTAATGAACAGATAAAATCAGCAATATTGTAGAAAAGGAAGGAGAACTCATTCTATTTCCAGGCCATGTCACTATTGTATGTGTTTACTTCATCTAATTTTTTTAAAAAATCCCTTTGGAAGTCTGTTGTGGGATGCCTTGAGGGTAAGGTGCCTTTCTGGTTGTCCCTGTCCACTTCCCTGCCATTGTGGGCCTTTGCCTGGGGCCCTGGCTGAGAGTTAGGAGAACAGGGAGGAGTTAGTCCCTGTTGGTGGGCTGGGAAGGGGGCGTTACCGTGGGCTATAGGAATTCCATCTTTCTTTCCATGTGCCCTGTCCATTCAATGACTAGTTTGGAGTGTTTACATCTTGTGTTAGGCCAGATTGGGGATTCTACTGGCATATTGCCCAGCTTCCAACCCAACTGTTTCCCTACTTGAGCTGACAGAGGTGGTCTTGGATGTTCCCCAGGCTGTTGGTTCTGGAAGACTTCAACATTCACACTGAGGACAGCCTATCAGTGGCAGCTCAGGATTTCATGGCTGCCATGACAACCATGGAACTGTCCCAACATGTCACTGTCCAAACACATATGGTGGAGTGTACTCTAGACTTGGTCTTCTTGCCTGGATTTGAATATGGTTCTCTGAGTGTGAGGGACTTTGACTCTCTCTGCCATGGTTAGATCACCTCCTGTTGAGATATAGACTTCCAGTTACTTTCCCCTCCACAAGGGTGGGGTACCCATTAAGATGGTCTACCTCTGAAGGATAATGTATCTGGATGGTTTCCAGACGGTCCTGGGGGGTTTTCTGGCTGACATGGCTGGTGCTCCTATCAAAGCCCTGCAATACAGCAATGAGCTGGGTGCCTGACAGAATCACTCCTAAACACCCTCTCTGTTGAAGAGCTCATACAGTTCTGTGGTAAACCCTGGAACTATGAGTGATGAAACAACTTAGGAGACAGCAGGAATGCAGATGGAGGAGAACTCCCAGTGAATGCAACAGAAACCTGGTATGTGCCAACAAACAGGTATATTTTGAGGCAGTGAGGGAGGCAAAGAAACAATACCTCACTGCCTCTCTGTGCCACTCTGCAGAGCTTTTCATGGTTGTCTGCACCTTCTTACACTCTGTCCCCAGGGACATGTTGGAACCACCTTTGGCCCACTATAGCCTACTGTTGGGCACTTCCAGGAAAAAAATATGTTGCACCCACTGGGACTTGGACTCCAGAGTTACAGCAGCTCAGTGGTGTAATCACAGCCTCCTTTAAAGGATCTTGGACCACTCCCTCTCTCCAGGGAGCATCTACAGCCTCCTGGACCCAAATGTGAATTCCCAAAAGCCAAAAACTCAGAAGGAAGTGATCTGACCATGTCCTTGTCTTTTAATTGTCTTTTTATGTTCTTTTAATTTGATTGTTAATTTTTGCTGTTTTTATCCATTGTATTTCATTGTACTTATATTTTATTGGACATAGCTTTGGCTAGGAGAGGTTTGAAATGAAATCATTAATAATAAAATAATAGATCAAGCTTCTTGGATATTGAACTGTCAATGGGATTTCTGTTTATTGTAGGGAATTGTTTCAGGATAACCTAATGAAAAAAGTGACTGGCTAAATTGGGTATGCTACTTGTTAGTAAACTGGGCAAAAAGGTCTGGATGTTGTATATTAAATGTTCAAGGCTGTATTGGGGGAGAGACAGTAAAGCTGCTTCTCTTTTGTCTGTTCAGTTTTTCCATCCTGTGTTTATTTTAAAATATTGCATGTTGGAGAGAAAGAAGTGTCTCTGGCCTGCACAGCCGCATGCAACCATTTATCTTCCTGAGCATATTTCCCATTGTAATTGGAGCCTTGATTGAGTGCCTTCTTAATGCAACCCAGGTGCCAGCTCAAACAATGGCATTCTGATAGAGGTGAATGTTGAACATGCTGGGGAGGAACAATGCTGACTGGCTCAGTTCTGTCCACGGAAGCCTGTAGCCCACCTAGATTCATAGGTGAATAGTATCGGGAAGGGTCCAAGAAGGCCACCAGTCCAACATCTTATAAATGCAGGACTCCAAGTTAAACCTCCCTCTCAGATAGCTGTCTAGCTGCATCTTGGATACCTCTAGTGTGGGAGAGCCCATGCCCTTTCTAGTAATTGGTTTCATTGCAGTATAGTTCTAACAGTCATGAACTTTTTCCTGATGTTTAGCCAGAATCTGGCTTCCTGAAACTTGAGCCCATTATTCCAAGTTTTACACTGTGTGCAACCAGACACAACCATAACACCTACCTGCCTGCCTGCCTGATTCCCAGGGAAGTGTAGCAACAACTGCCAACAGAGGAATTGCACTCAGCTGATCCAATAGCCATCCAAACAAAGAGAAGCAGACAGCAACCAGAAGTTCAATGAGCCCTTCTGTGTATGTGTGACTTGAGGGAGAGGTGTACATAAGAGACGTTCTGCTTGGATTCCAGTCTTGCTGTTCTCTGTGTGTGCATGATGATAGGCTGACAGTCAGTGCAAATATTTGTGTTCCCTGCAAGCATAATTCCTTTACCATATGATTCATATGTTTGGCAGAAAAGAGCAATCAAAGTTCTGGGAAACTTGCTTATAAGGAAAGGTTACAGAGTTTGGAACTTTCAGCTTAGAAAACAGATGGGTAGAAAGGGGAACTAATTACGGTTTATAAAAAAAAAGAGCATGCTGTGGAGAAAGCATGCAAAGGTACAGTCCTGCAGAGTTAAGTGTAAGCTCTGAACATACAGGCTCATACTAATCCTCTGTAAGAGTGGGAGGAGAGCTCCACCTCCCCACTCCTTCTACTTTCCGTTTTCACTGGAAAGGTTTTTAGTCATCTAAGCAGTGAAACTTCAGAGCTGGAGGGAAAGAAGCTGAGCAGCTTCAGCTTCACGTGTTCTTTCTCTCTAGGCTGTGAGTGGGCAGGGGAGGGGGCTCCGTGCTCAGATTCTCAGCTCCAACTGCACTGTTCCCAGCCTTGGAGCTGGGAATTTGAGCATTCCTGTGTTGGCCCACTAATGTCTAGAGGCCATAGGATCTCATCCTAAGAATACTGTTAATGATGGGGGAACTTACCTGGGTGAATTCCTTATTTCCTTGGATAATAACAAGCTCACTCATCTAAGTATGGTGAGAGCTCTCCTTTCAAATAAACTCTTGTTCCTATAACTGCCCTATAGCTGCCATATAACTGCCCATATAACTGCCCATAACTGATGATGATGATGATGATGGAAACAGGCTTTTGTGCATGTGATCTCTAGTTTGGAAATGCATAGTGCATTATGATCCATCATGTTATATATCTATTTTTTGATTGGTTATTTTTGTGTCACTTCTCATAGCAGAGCCCCATCCATCAGAAGAATGTTCATTAACTGAACAAAATTAGAGAAATTATTGTAGAAACAATGAGACTCTAAATATGATCAGATGAAAGGAAGAGAGGTGATATTATCACAGTTGACCATAAGCAAGAAAATCCAGTCAACTCAGCATACAAGTAGAAATAGCATTGTCTGGATGCAACTCTGCATGCTCAGACCCTTGCCAACAATTTCAAATTTAACAGTGAATTTGTAAAACTCTGGTCCAGGTTTGTTAAAAGGGTGAATAGAAGTTCAGCCAGTGAACCAATTAAAATGAAATTTGACAACATCACTAATTAAGATATAAGGAATTGTCCAACAAAATTGAATGAGGTTGGATGATCTTGTTACCAATTGCAGCACCCCAAAACACCCCAAAAGTAATTGGCTAGAGAAAGGCCCCAAAAGTAGTTGGCCAGAGGAAGGCCACATAGTAAAAACATCACAGTTACACTGTGCCAGAAAGGAGGACAGATAAGAACAAAACGAACTTTGTGTAACCCACAGCTAACACGCTAGCCTGACCTCTAATACAGTAATCAAAGGGACAGTGGAAACTGGTTCCAGCCACCATGAAAGTTGCAAATGTGCAGGGAGTAAGGACATGGCAAACCTGTGTAAATCTCAAGCAGATAAGAAATAGACATGGGAAATGTCTGGTCCTTGACAGAAGAAAGGACTCTTTCTCCAGCACGGAAGGGGATGCATACATTGATGTATCGATGTATTAGATGTGTATTAGGTGACCTAATTGGTTACCTAGGGTATAAAACGCATGCACTGGGGTGCAACTTTTGAGAGACTGCTTTGGGCTGAATGTCCCCTTTTGTCTCCCTTTATTCTATAGTGCACTAGAATCTATTTCCCAAAACTCTTTGAGAGGATAATGTCAGTCCTGCACTTCTAGTAATATTTTGTTAAGTTTACTTATCATTCTTCTCATCCACATATGATCTTGTTTTTCTTTTTGTAAAATTATCTCTTCAAATCTAATATATTCTCTACATTTATCATTTTTCTTCAACCAATCTTTAGTCCAATGATCTAAATGAAGTATATTATACCAACTTACTTTACCCTGTTCCAGTATTCTTTGTATCATTTATTAACTCTTCATTTCTCTAACCAATCCTTCAACCTAATAACATGTTTACTCTTCAGTACTTCCCTCAAACTACTCCTCAAATTCTCTGGGAATCTTTCTAATTTCATAATTGGATATAATGGCAAAATTGATGTGATAAATATGTCCCTATATTTATTCCAAATTCTGACCATATTCTTAAAAAGGGGGTTTCCCATCTTTTTAATGTTTTTATTATCTTGTTGAAGATAACATAAGGATCCCTCTACATCTTGATACTCAGTTTACCCCATATTATTTTATTTGGCTGTAGTACAATATCTGGTATATGCCTCATTCGATTTGCTTAATAAAAATTCACATTGGGAATACCTAAACCCCCTATTTTCTGGGGCATATACCATCTTTTTAAATTAATCCTTGCTTTTTTATCCCCATTACAAAATTTATTAATCTTGTTTTGCCATTCTTTCAAATCTTTCTCTGTTAATATAATTGGCAACATCATAAACAAGAAATTAATCTTAGGTAAAATCTTCATTTTAAATGTCACTATTCTTTTTATTTTATTCTTGCTTATTGAAAGTAAAATAATGTTGAGCCACAGGAATGAATGACATGCACACTTACTATGTAGCTACTCAGATTGTAATATGTGTTTCCATTGAAAAGCATAGTATATAAGAGACGGGAAAGCTTGTTCCAGAGTATTTGATTTCTAATTAATTGCTTCACACGTTTTTCATCTTTTTTCTTTATAAAAATATTATCTGCTTCTTTATTCCTGCACATAGTTAACTGAGCTAAAAAACAAACACAAAGACAAATGAACATTAAAAGGCTATTTCCTTGAAGACATCTCCTTTTCAACTCTCCCAACTTCTCTGGAAATTGCATTCGTAATATAGTGGAAATTGTGCTGTATTCATTAGTATGTGCAGTTTGCATAAAAACTGGCACTGTGCTCCCCATAAATAGAAGAGGCTCTATAGCAGTGATGGTGAACCTTTCAGAGACTGAGTGCCCAAACTGCAACCCAAAACCCACTTATTTATCGCAAAGTGCCAACACTGCAATAAATCCTGAATACTGAGGTTTTAGTTTAGAAAAATCGACTCACAGCCAGTCCAAGCAAATATATATATATATATATATATATATATATATATATATCTCCTTGGCAGTTCACTGATTGGCCATGTGAAAGCTTGGACGAGTCACGGCTTGTGACATCATCGCCTGGTGCCGCTACTCCTTTCTGAGCATGTGCATGGCTCCTATGTCTGCTGTTATCTGATGCTTGGCTGATGGGGCGATGCTGGGGCGTATTGGCTCTGCGTGCCCACTGTGGTACGTGTGCCATAGGTTTGCCACCACTGCTCTATAGTATAGATCTCCTATAGGACTCACATGATCTCCTTCCATAAAAGGATGGCTGAAAGAAATAATCTTGCAGTAACACATCCCAACGTTATAGTGGGTTTTTTTTGAGTCCAAAAGACTTCACATACTTTATATTACTATAATGTCAGTTAAAATTGCATAAGGAAAACCTTGAGGCAGTCTACATTAGGTATATTTACCAGCATTGGTATGCCTGAATCAATGGCACATCAGATAATATTTATCTCAACCCATTCCCCTTGCAATATTTCTGCCAACATATCCTGGAATCCTTCAGACCTGTTATTAAGGGTTTGTTTTTTTGTTAAATACAGTTTTCTCCTTGCATATATGCCAGTGTGTGCTAAACTTCTGGTACTGTTCTGGGACCAAGGGGGGCAGTTTCAGTTGGTTGGTGGGCTGCAAGAGTGAGAGGTGCAGCAGGGGAAGCATTTTATTGGCAATATGGCAGCAACTTGGAAATCTTTCAGTTGTTTTTGAGCCTGTCCTGCCCCCTTCATAGTTTCTATCTCTCTTATAGTTGTAAATGCCCTTCCATTTTTCTCATTTGAATACTAAAGTTTGTGGTGTCTTTTAAAGCCTTCTGTATTCTCTCCTTTGGCTCAAGAAATAGCTAGCTGGAATGCATGTCTACTCAGAAATAAATCACATTATCATCAATGGCCTTACTCACAATTAAATCACATTGACTTCAGTGGATCTAACTTGTGCGAAAGTCCACACAGGAGGAAGTTGTACTAGCTTGCTTTTGGATGAGGAGAATTGGGGTATTGTTGGTCTTACTGACTTCATCCCATGGTACCTCCATGGACAGGAACAAGCAGCACTCTTCTCCATGATTTTTTGTGAGGGGGCAGGAGAAACTGCCAATTATGATTTTTTTTCTTTTAAAAAACATTTCCACTCTTTTGCTCCTTCACACATTCCCATAATTAATTTAGCTAAAAAGCAAACATGAAAACAAATGAAGCTTAAAGGGCCATTTCTCTGCACATATCTCCTCTACCCCTCCTCTGACTTCTCCCACTATAGCATTAGTATTCAACATAAGCTCATCCTATGAGTTTGTTGTATTCATTGACATGTCTTCCAGCTGTGATAAATGCATTTTGCTTAAACACCATGGCTGTGGTCCCTCGTAAACAGAAGGAACAGTATAAATTTCCTTCATGGATGCTGGGATTGAGAGTGGTTCACATACAGCAAATTTATGGTAGACATGAAATCCAAACTGAGGAATTCTAAACGACTTAGAGATGCCAGTAAAACTCAGCATGTACACGTTCATATCCAAGCTTTTAATGCTTGTAATGACAGACTCAAAAAGGCTAGCTTTATGAGCCCTTAATCTTTTCCAGCTTGCATTGAAAGAGACCAGAAGAAGATACAAAATAGATGAGGAGAAGATACAACATAGACCAGGAGAAGAATGTGATGACCAGTGGAAGTTGGCTACTTTGCCAGATTATTTACCTTTCGAGAGATGGCATCCTTATGAAACCGCCAGCCTCCTGAGCATCAAGAAGGGATCCAGCCTACTTGGCACCCCTCAGTCACAGAGGCATGGAAGTCAGCTTCAGGAAAGCAGTGCTCTCTCTTTGTGATGGAACGGTTTGGCTGTGGAATCCTGGCATGCTGCTCCTCCTATATGAGGTGCAAATGAAGTTTTCATGTACTGCAGTTTACCTTTAAAACCAACAAGCACTGTTTGATTAACCCTTTAATTAGCCTTTCCCTTTAAAGTTTTTGTGCATAACAACTTTCATTTTGATCTATTACTTGATGTTATAATATCAAGATAGAGGCTATCAATGGGTTGAGATGAGATCATTTACAAAGAGTATAGATGAGATTGATTTCTGAGGCATCATTATTTATTCTTATTTGGAGCCAGTCAGCTTTGACAAGGTACAAAATACAAGCTGATAACTAGAAACCTGATGGTGCATGCTTTCCATTTACAATCACTAAAACTCCAGAAATGGCTGTAATTTTTTTCTCTTGGTCAGAATTGGATGTTTACATATACGGGTAAACATGTACAGGATATGTTTATATATCCCTCAGGAGAGATTACAGTTTCCAGGTGCAGAAGTATTTGTGGTAGGTGTACGGGAATGTGTGTGTGTGTGTGCGCGCGCGCATGCGCGCGCGCACCAGATACTGAAGATGAAACTCAAATACTGTGGCCACCTAATGAGAAGGAAGGACTCACTGGAGAAGAGCCTAATGCTGGGAACAATTGACGGCAGAAGAAGAAGAGGACGGCAGAGAATGAGGTGGCTAGATGGAGTCCCTGAAGCAGTCGGTGTGAGTTTAGGTGGACTTTGGGGGATGGTGGAGGATAGGAAGGCCTGGAGGATGGTTGTTCATGGGGTCGCGATGGGTCGGATGCGACTTTGCGACTAACAACAACAAATTGATGCTTTTATTATTTTTGAATTTTGATATAACATGGATGTGGTATTTGTGTTGAGTTGTTTCCTTCCCTGATTACTTTATGAAGAAGGGAAGGATGCAATTAAAATAAAGCACTTTCCTTATGTTGTTAGTCCCTTTTCATTCTACATGTTATATTTAAAAGGAAGCACAGAAGTTTCAAATGGTACATTTTCAACAATATTGCTTTTATTTATGGTTTTATGGTTTGAAAATGAAATATTGTTGTATATTAATTTTCCCAGATTCTAGAGCATATTAATTGACTAATATTACTGACCTACTTGGCATTACCTTCACTGGTTTCTAAATTACCAATTTCTCTTGATAGTTAATGTATCTGTGTTATTCACAAGAAGAGCCAGCAACATTTACATTATAAGATGGGTAAATCTGTTCATTTCCTCGCATAATCAAGACTCTTTTTCTACCTGATATGAAAGGGCAGAGGTTAATAGTGCTTGTCTGGGAATAAGTAGAATAAATTCTGTTTATCACCTCACAGAGTTATATGCTACTAAAAATACTAACCTAAATAACAAGTGTAGCAGTGAGACTTGCCACACTGTGAAATATATAACTTCCAGACAATGAAATTAGGTTGTGAACTATATTAAGATTCCATTTGGTGAAAAAACACTATAGATAATTAAAATAAAGGGTTGGATTTGGACCTACTGTTTCATGAAAAATGACTCTTTCTATTTGCAGAAGTGACTCCAATCCAGTAAAGTCCCTGATATTGGAAGGAGAGAGGAAGGCAATCCTCTCTAGTGCCTTCTTCCTGCATATGGCGGTGTGCTTCCCATACTGCTGTGCAAGTCCCTTAATGCTCCAGAGGAGATTTCTGAGGAAGCATAGCTGGGATGCAAGCATTAGGTCTAATCGGTGATCTTTGCTTCTTGCCTTTTTACCTGCAAGAACATCCAGTAAATCAGTGTTCTGCTCTATGTATATCTGAATTCAACCCATCGATTCCAAAATATCAAGCTGTTGCCATCAGCTCCTACTGGTAAAAGATCTTCTTTAGGGACTACATGCCAGCTTTTCAGTAATAAACACTTAGTTTCCTATTACTTAGCTTTCACTTTTTCATACTGAGCCAAATGTACTTTTTACAGTGGGGATCCTGAGAATGCATCTGGAGCATCCCTGCACATGAAGGGGGTGGTGAAAACTTTTGCTTATAGCTGCAGCTGCCCACATGCCTCTTGGGCATTGTGTTGGAAAGTGTAATGTTAAAGGGTGTGCAGAACCAACATAGGAATATGGTACATAGAAGAAGTAATGCCATACTTCTTTGGATCCTGGTCAATTTTTTATTCCCATCCTTTTTATGAGGAGCTCAGAGTATTAGTTTAGTCTCAAACCTGTGAAGTTTGCCCAGGTCCAGTCACTGAATTTCATAGATGATTCTAGGATTTGAATCAAGGCCAGCTCTTTAGCTACTGTCCCTCACTATTTGTTTTGTGTATTTATATGCTAAAGGAAGTTATATACAGTTCTTCATAAACATTTCTCCCAGGACAGTTCACAATGGAATAGCCATCAAATAAGGTGCCTGCTATAGAAAGATGGCACTGTTGCCTATGACAATTACCTGATACCACCTGCAGTAATAACACAATTGTCTGTTATCAACAGTAAGTCTTAAATGTTCTAAAAGCCACTCACTGTCATTTCTCTGAATTCACTGTGTTGTCCACAGGAAGAGGCAGTAAAAATGTAGGAACTTTTTTAAATACCATCTTGGGTTTCTGCCCATACCCTAACTATAATCCTAACTCACAGCTTAATCTTTTATTGAAGTGTGTGAAGTAGTCACAAAGATTGAGACAAAGGAACTACCCACCCTATATCTAATTATGTGCTATGACTGCAAATCTTGCTGACTTTCAATACATAAATATTAAAATGATACATTTCCTTATTGCTATGACTGAAAATATGCAGAGCTGTGGTGATTGTCACTGCTTAAAATTCTATTCATTAAAGAAAACTTTATTTTTATATAGTAGACATGTATTTTTATTTGATTTCCATAACCATAGCAACAAACATCTTGCAGATATTGTATGTTGGAGAGTGGGGATACATTCTGTGATCATGATTATTTAGGAAACTCAGAAAACACTAGTTACAAGTTATGAGACAGTAGAGAAGGAATGCAGGTTGCAACTGCAGTTCTTCAGGAAACCTCTAATTATCTCCATATAACATTCACTAAAATCCTCAGTAATACCAAAGTACAAAATTTGTTTTCTCCTCTTCAGTTCTAATGTTCTTTTATTTACCTGAGCCACAACCAATGTTCCTGAACAGAATAACATATATGCCAAAAATTGAAACCAATAATTATTGCAGTTTAATTGCTGCAGTTCATTTTCAGAGACAAGCCTCTGCAAACACAGCTGGGGTAATCTGGATTGTAACTACAGAGATCCAGCCATGGTTTTGGCCTTGATGTTCCTCTGCTACAAGCAATATACAGCAACTTCCACGTTCAGCTGGGATATTAATAAGGCCGAAGTGGGAGAAAGTACAGAAAAGGTGTATAGTATCTTATTTGCAGCTAGCATTATCAAGTGACAGATGTTCCCCCACATGAAAATGGTGTGGTCATATTGCCCTATGTCTATGCAAAACCAAAAAGGAGTACCTGCAGCACAGCTTTCTACGCTGCTTTTACTTCAGGTTCTCTGGAAGTTTTCGTATGTGGTTATCATTCCCTCAATAATAAATGTGTAAATTAGTGCTTTCTTTTCTGATGCACAGGGTAATATGCTGAGGCCATCTCCTTTTCTTCATCAAGCATACTGCTGGCAAAGGGGAAAGTCTTGTTGATGCCCTCATTCTACTGTAGGCCTTGCATCCTCCAAGATCTTGCTCTTAGGTTTGGAGAGCCTACAGAACAGTGTAGTAAGTGGCACTGTGGACTCCAGGAGGAGGGGAAATTGGCAAATCCCTTCATCCATCCACGCATTTACACCAGTATGATCCTTTCACTGTATCAATCTCTTTCCATGGAGCAAAGCAGCCCTTCTATTCATGCATAGCAAAATCTGGATCCAACTCAATATTTTGATCCATGAATTAATTTTTCTTCTGGAAAATCTGCAGATTAATTGGTGTTAGTGCCCAAGTACCCATGTGAGTAGCACAATACTGATTTTAAGTACAGAAATATTTAGCATTACTTATATTGATAGAACAGATTATTTTAGTGAAGGAGAAATACCATCCTAGCTCATGTACTATATTGTGCAGCATTAACCCAAAAACAGACATAAAAACATGGACATAAAGAATGGTCAATATTGCTGGTATACAATATTGCAGGTATACATTTGGCTAATATAAATATTGCAAGAGCATCAGACTGAGATTCTTGCATGTTGTGATAGTGATTCAAAAGAGCTGGGAAAAATGTATGGAATATAAAGATAGCTCTTGAGCATATAAAAATTGAAACCTCACATTTTACACACAGGCCAAAATTGATAGCATGCTTTCCACAAAACCAACTAATGTACTTAGAGGCCTCTTTTTTTTTTAAACAATAACAGGTATTGTTTTTGTATGCAGCTGCTACCAGATACCCTTCTCTTTAGGGAAGAGATGATATTGTTATTGCTATATTTTACCTATGGTAGAACCGCCCCCCCCGACATCCATCTAGTTTATCGTGTTCAGATTACATCATAGCATAAATTCATTATACAATGCAGATATATGGCTCTTGCTTTGTAAGATTTCCCCCCTATTGAAATTGTCAATTTTCATTGTTCCATCCAGAGTGTGTAGTTGAACTCCCTTCTCTTTCATTTGTCTTTTGATATGGACGTATTTGAAGAAGGCTTTTTTGTTGCTTTTAGCTCCTCTTGCTAGCCTCAGTTCATTCATTGCTTTAGCTTTCCTCATGTCATCCCGCAGTGCCTTGCTACTTGCTTATATTCTTCCGTTTCAGCTTGGCCTTCCTTTCAACTTCTATACAAGTCCTTTTTCATTTTCAGAATATCTCTTAGTTTATGATGAAGCCACATGGGCTTTCCCTGCTACCCTTTTTCCTTGTAAGAATTGTTTGTTGGTGTGCCTTAAGTGTTTCTTTTTTGAAGACATCCCACTGTTCTTGGACTCATTTTCCCTTTTGAGTAGCTTCCATGCAACTTTGTTTATCATTGCCTTGAATTTATTAAAATCGGCCTTTTTGAAATCCAGGGTACATGTTTGGCTACAAATAATTTTAGCTTCCTTTATTACTGAGAATTCAAGTAAGAATTCATGGTCGCTTTCTGTGCTAATATATGACAAAGAAAAGGCAGAAGGGCTGAACTCCTACTTTGGCTCAGTCTTCTTGTAAAGAAGAACTTCACCTCAGAGTCATAAAAGAGCTAGTTGGAGAACTCTCAGAACCACTATCCATCATCTTTGAGAATTTGGAAGTCAGGAGAAGTGCCAGGTGACTGAAGAAGGGCTAATGTTGTCTCATCTACAAGAAAAAAAAGATGAGCCTGGGAACTATAGACCAGTCAGTTTGAAATCAATCCCTGAAAAAATTCTAAAGCAAATTCTAGAGTTCCTTTCACTGTTGTAGTATATAAACTTTGTCAGTTTATGTTTTGCCCAGATGTATGTCTACTTCCCTTGTAGAATTCAATAGAATGTAAGGCCCTCCTGATTAACTTCTTCATGCTGTGACCAAGTACAACCTTTATCTTCTGTGTAAGATGCAACCCACTGCTTGCCAGCAGTTTGTCTTCCAGGAAGTGTAGCCAATGACCCCTGAATCCAAATTTCCCACAGCTGCACCAGCATTGTAGCCAGGAATCCATGTGGAGTATTTTTCCTCTTCTGCAAACTGGAAGGATTGAGGAGCAAACTATCTGGGCCGCAATGTAAATTTTCCCTAAGATTTTGAAATCTGGTGTCATTTCCTCAAAAGTCCTATAGGCAGTGTCATTAGTTCCCACATGTATGAGAATGAGGGTATGTGTGTCAGTGGGTTGTGTATCAGCAGGTTGTATGAGCATTGGTAGTTGTATCATTGATCTTTGCTTCAGGGTGACAGGGCAATTGGTATCAGTGTGCTGTGCAGTTCCTTCACAGCGGGTCTCTCACTCTTCTCTTCCTCAAGTAACTTAAAGCAGTTTGAGAGTTCCACTGCTTCCCCTGATGAAGACTGTCTTCTAGTTCTTCTGCATCTGTCATCCTTTTCAAGGGACTTAGCTCATTTCCCCTTCCCTCAGAGTTTTCTTCTTCTGCCTCAGCTTGTTGATACACTTCTTGCTTCTTTTGTGCTCTTAGCTGTTGCAGTTGCACCACTCTGTCTAAAAGCTCTTTATCTTCTTTTATTACTTTGAAGATGGTCACTGTGTTCTAGTGTTCTCAAATTTTCTTCTAACAAGGCTACTAGCTTGTACTTATTGCATATGTAGGTGGTGATGCCCTCAAGTAAGAAAACAAACATTGCACAGCTGTTGCAGGTCACCATCACTGGGGAGTCTTCTTGCTCCATTCTTTGTGCTACTTTTGTGATTTTGACTTGGTGAGCTGTTGTGAGAACTGGTGCTTTCTCCTGTCTTGGGAGTGTGTTACAAGAAAGGAAACTAACCGGGAGCAGGGGTTGGGGGACTAAGGTGACAAAAAGAAGAGAAAACAAGGGGAAAAGTTTGTCATTGACCTCCGCTGCTGAACTCTGCCACAAAATTCCTGTTTTCTCTCCCTGGCTGCTTGTTTCCTGGGAGATTGGTTGTTTGTATCCCAGATGCCCAGGTTCAGCTAATTAAGGTTTGTCCATCCAAGATCTTCCTTTTTACTGCCATCTATCCCTCCTGGATTCCTTTGCCATTGTGAGAAATGAAACGTTACTGTTACTAAGTGTTAAGGTGAAATACAGGAATAGGACAGGATCACTGAAGTATCTTAAGGCCAAAAAGCCTGAGAATCAAAACATGTAAACAGTTGTACTAATAATGTCTCTTACTTCAAAGTCCTGAAAAATGCCAGGAGGGGTAAAATTGGGGGACAGTGGTAAAACTGTCACCTTCAGTGGAGGAAAGCAGACAATGGATTACTTTACAACTGGCGATAACGAGCCTGGAGAAAGGCCTGTTCTCATTATCTCATCCTCCCCATTTTGATTTAAGGAGCAAATTGGCATCCAAGAAGAATTCTCAGGGCCATTTTGACTGTTTGAACCCTTAGGCCTACTGTGCACGTGTAATAGGTTCATAAATAGTAAATGACACACCTCTCATAGGTAATAGGCTCATTAGCATAAACATGGGTTGTATGTGCAAGGGGGGGAATCATATCAAGGGGTAGTATGTAGTAGGCGGAGGGAGAAGACTGTGCCCTCTGAGTAGCCCAGCCAATGGGGGAAAGGAGCCGGGGAAAGGGATAAAAGTGAATGTTGTGTGTGTGCACGGCGCGCTACCTCTGTGGTGGGCGCCCGCTCTTGCAAGAACGAATTAAACTTTTCTGCTTGGTACTTTGCCTCCCATATCGTCATTGCTTGGATTCTATTGGATATATTTTTCTATATCTTATACCTTCCAGTCCCCTCTCCCAGGAGACTTCTCCCAGCCGAAACTTCGATTGACCAAAGCTGGCCCTTGTGAAGTCCCATCTCCTAGTACTTGACATACCTCTTATCCCTGTTCTTCTCTTCTTGAAGCATAGGATGGAGTGGTTGCCCTCAGCCAGAGCTCCCCTAGTCTGCACATCATCCACCAGATCCTCCCTGTTGGTCAAAACCAAGTCTAGGATGTCCCCCCACCCTTGTTGCCTGGACCCCCTGGGTGAAAAATCTTACCTCCATAGCTTATAGGAAGTGATGGGGCCTAGCCATTCCAGACCACTATAACAAATTAAATATAGAAATAACTTAGGACACATATAGTTATAGCTTATATTGTTGGCTGACTGATGTCGCAAGAGGCCTTGCTTTTGGCCTATCTCACTATTCCACATGCCTTCCTCACTAAGCTTAATCATTTCTAGTTTCCTCTCACTTGAAGGCTTAGTGGGTATTGTAGGCCTATTACAGTAATTGGCTTAATTTGCATATGTATGTATCTTAGGGAATAAGAAGGGAGAGAGAGATGTGGAGGAACAGCAGTTCATGGAGCAGTCAAAACACCTCAAAACAATTACAAATGCCACAGTAACATCAAAGATCACAGATAACCATAACAAGAATACAGCACAATAATGAAAAAGTTTGAAATACAGTACAGAATTGCAAGCATTACATAACTAAAACATGATACAGAGATACAAAGTGAGCAACCCCTGTTGAAAAAATGGCACCAATAAAGTGAAGTTGAGTCTGGAAAGCCCCAAAACTGCAAAGTGCTATAAAACAAGGCAGAATAAAGCAAGGAATACCTGCACCATGGTAGAAATGACTGCTTGTGTTGTTGTATAAGCTGAATGCATGATATTGGGCTAAAGCATTTTTGTTATTCATATAATATTGCCTTTCAAAATGAGCTGATCTTTAAAAAAAAGGAGCAAAAAGAGTGCAAGCCCAGAGGATCACTTGAAACTCAATCTTTCCTTCCTAGTGCAACTAATTATGAATAAATGAAGTAAGGAATAAAGATTTCAACAGGAAAAATGTTTGAAACTGGGAAAAAGGCAACCTAGAGATGATGGTGATGATAATGATGATGATGATGCTAAATACAGTTGCAGGGAAAATGTAAAGAATTAGATAACATGTAAACAAAGAGAAGAGAGATGGCAGCAGCAAGAACCAAATAATATGCTGGACACCAGTTAGCTATGACCACTAGTAGTGTATATCAAAATGCATTGATAGGTGCTGTATAGAATGATTGCTCAAAAAGTTGGGAAGATACCAACAAAGCCTGTAATTATAAGCAATTAGAAGCATTAGCAGTGAATTACCAAGCAAAGTAGGTAATGAACTACTTTATTTGATTTATTGAGGATGTTAGCTGTCTCAAACATAACTTGAAAGAGACTGGAAACTCATTTTTAGTATGCATTATTCATTACACAGTACCTAATTGAATGATCCAATCCTACGATCCAGTAGAGTGCATAAGTTTGATTTTCATGATCTTAGAACTGGAGTAATAGCAGCTACCCTCAACACTGCTGAGCATGAAATGGTCTGATGTGCAAAGGAAGGGAGATTGGTATTTCTGGCAACATCCCAACATCTAGATGACAGCTTGCCTAAAAACCACAATTTGCAACGAGACAGCTAAAGTAGACCAATAGATTTGGACATAAATTGGCTAGAAGGATGTACCTTGATCAAAACAGTATCGCTTCAGACGTTTTCTCTCCCCTCCACATATTCATCTATTGGCTGGAAAAAAAGAGAACCTTGAATTAAATGTGAAGGGGACCAGGAGGAGAAGTGAGAAATAGGCTAATGAAGGGATGAATTGTGCTGTGCCACTTCTGTACTACTCCAAAATAAGTTGGTTTCAATTCAACCAAAATAAGTTGGGTTCAAGGTAGGAAACAAATGGGCACTCCTGTATTTCTGCACAGCCTGCCCTTCCAACACTTCAAGGTGATGATATCCAAATGTGCAGGCATGGCAATCAGCTGGGGGAAATCAGAACAACTGACAAATGCAGTTACTGCTTTTGGGGCTGTTGGATTTATCTTAATCTGCAGTTTGTATAGCTTAAGACAGCAGCCTTTGCTTTGAAATTAGGGAGCTGCTTTGCTGTTATATAATTCACTTCCAATTAAAACCTTTGGGGCATGTTTCCTTTGCATTCACTACGTGCTTACGTGTCTGAAAGATGATGCGCTGAAAAATAGCAAAGGTGACTGAAAAGACTAAGGGTGACTGATGAATCCTTCACAGTGTTATCTTTCATATTTACAAACTGTGTTCTGTACAGTACCAGATCATTGAATTCGGATCCTTTATCTTAAAAACAAAACAAAACATAAAAAACCCTTGTTGCCTCATACTTTAGATGGACTTGTTCTGTACCTCTGGAAGGAGGGATTTGCTCTACTGTACCTGTACAGATTGTTGGACAGTCAACTATGCTATGCTGTGCTCATCAGTGATCTACCATTCCTGCACTAGTCAGGATTCCATCATACCAAAATGGTACACAAGCACTACGTAAATGGTGTTTGAAGCATAGAATCATAGACCAGTTGGGTTGGAAGGGACCAAGAAGGCCATCAAATCCAACCCCTGCTGGTGCTGAATGCCAGTTACACCATCCCACTCAGATAACTGTCTATTTGCTTTTTGAATGTCTCTAGTGTGGAAGAGCACACAGCCTCTCTTGGCAGCTGGTTCTATTTGTTTGTTTGTTTGTTTTTCAATTTATATCCTGCCTTTTTCCTACAAAGGGCTCAAGGCAGCTTACATCATTCTCCTCCTCCATCTTAACCCCACAACAACAACCCTGTGAGGTAGGTTGGGCTGAGAGTCTGTGACTGGCCCAAAGTCACCCAGTTGGCTCCATGGCCAAGTAGAGCCTTGAACCCAGTTTGCCTGAGTCCCAGTCCCATGCTCTTAACCACTACACCACATTGTTGTATTGTTCTTACACTTAGCAAATTCTTCCTTGTGTCTACCCTGCACCTGGGGTATTGTAGTTTTAAGTTAATTGTTCCATGTCTGACACTCTGGGATGAGTGAAAGGAGGTATTTTCTTTCTTCTTTGTGACAGCCTTTGAGGAACCTGTAGAGTGCTATCATGTCACCTCATAGTCTACTTTTCTCAAGGCTGAACAGGCCCCATTCTTAAAGCCTCTCATTATAATACCTGTTTTCCAGGCCCTGTATGTCTTTGTTGTCCTTCAGATTAGCAGCATCTTGTTTAAACCTGGGTACTCAAAACTGAATCCTGTATTCCAGGTGAGGTCTGACTAATACAGAGAAGAGAGGAATAAGTACTTCTCTATTTCTGGAAAAGATGCCTCTCTTTATGCATTCCAAAATAGTGTTTGCATCACAAGGCTGGCTCATATTTAGCTTGTTGTTTACAACAACTCTGAGGTCCGTTTCACTTTCAGTACTGTTGAGCCAAGCATTCCCTATCTTGTATCGATGCCGCTGATCTGTTTTGTTTTTTTTGTTAGCCTAGGTGGAAAACTTGGCATTTGTCCCCATCAAATTTCATTCTGTTGTTTTCCACCCAGTGTTAAAGCTTGTCCAGGTCTCTATCCTAAGGCCCTCCTAAGGTTTTTCATTTTGTGTCGAATGACTTAGGTTCTATAATTTGAGAGAAAATGCGAAAAATTTGGGAAAATGACCCCAGTCTAGAGCAGTCATTTTTGCACATGCTCTTTTCAAAGAGTTTTATGGCTCACTTTGGTTAATGTTGTGCTATGCTGTCAAGGCACTTATATATGATAAGAAATGCAGAGATATGAAGTATAGGTTGCTAAATTGTATCATAAGGTGGATGTGGTTTGAACCGGTTTACCTGCCTTGAAAAGATGCTTAACTCATCTCTGTACAACTCTGGTTATTTATATTCTGCTATGGTACGATGAGTATATTTCCAGAAGAGCAACTGTGTTGGTTTTCTATGGCAAATATAACAGCAGTTCCTACGGCATTTTAATAGTTAACACATTTTAAATGGCATGAATTTTTAGTCCCCAAATCACATGAAAAGCAAATGGAGGTATCAGAAATTCAAAACTTGTTCTAAGCATCATCTGCAAAGATATACTTTGTTCTGTCTTGCATGGCCAGACATACCAAATAGATTGCAAAGCACCTGTTATTTTAAGAGGCAATACACATCTCACTTTTTTTTCAAAAGCTACAACTGAATTGAGCAGAACAATATGTAGTAGCAAAATGATTCCATCCAATACAAATGTAGTATACCAGACTGGAACACTATCGGTCAAACAGGTTTTTTACATATTTTGCACCATATTAGCCAGAGCAATGAGGTCAGGAAATGAAATCTGAAATCTGTTAAAACTGGATTTCTTATGTTACAGGTAACAATGCCTTCATCTGTATTGTTTGCAAACACCCCCCCACCCCCCAGAGGAATTATTTCCAATTACTGCAAGCCTTTGGTGGCATGAATTAAAAACATCAATAAAATATGATCTAGTTTGCAGCCCACAAAACCACCTTATCTGCACTGCCTGAAACTGAGAGTTAGAGGCAATGAAATGTGAGGATTATGTGGTCAGGTGTCCAAAAACGGGATGCATTTTTCTTTCTTGCAATGCAAGAAATTTGGAAGAATTATTTAAATGTATGATAACAGAAGCTAGAGGTACAATTGCAATAAAATGCAAAGCAGAAGACTGCCCACTTAGTGGAGACTGGAAAAATGAGCTAGTTGTATAAAGAGTAATGGCAAAATTAATGAGCTACATAAGTAGAAGACCAGCCACACTATTTAATGATAAATGGAAAACTTATTATATATATGTTACTTAATAACTGAAAAATAGAACTTACATAAGGATGACTTAGCCGATACATTTACCAAGTAGCTATATATATATAAAACTGATAAAAGAATTTTATGATAAATGGAAATACTGTTATACCTACTTTGTTCCGCATTTCAAAGAAAAAAGAGAGTCTATAGATATTATCATCCATTCAATTGTCAAATTAGTATAATTGCTCTTTGAATTTAATTTCTTTTTTATTATAATATCATTTTATTTGGGAAAAAACAGGAAAAAAACAAATATTAATTGTTGCCAGGTTTGTGAAGATGTTATAAGGTAAATTATTATTTACTTAATACCCATGTTAAAACATATTTTATGTAATAATTATTAGTCTTAAGTATTATTGTGTTAAAATAGAAGTAACAACTTTGGTAGATGTAAAAACATCTACTTCTGCTTCACTGACTATGCTAAAGCCTTTCATTGTGTGGATCACAACAAATTATGGCAAGTTCTTAAAGAGATCGGAGTATAAGACCATCTTATTTGACTCTTGAGAAACCTATATGCGGGTCAAGAAGCAACAGTGAGAACTGGACACGGAACCACTAATTGGTTCAAAATTGGGAAAGGAGTACAGCAAGACTGTATATTGTCCCCCTGCCTATTTAACATATATGCAGAACACATCATGTGAAAGGTGGGGCTAGATGAATCACAAATTGGAATTAAGATTGCCAGGAGAAATGCAGATATGCAGGTGATACCACTCTAATGGCAGAAAGTGAAGAGGAACTAAAGAGCCTCTTGATGCAGGTGAAAGAGGAGAGCTCAAAAGCTGGCTTGAAACTCAACATTAAGAAAACTAAGATCATGGCATCCGGCCCTATGACTGCCTGGCAAATAGATGGGAAAGAAATGGAGGTTGTGACAGGTTTTATTTTTTGGGGCTCCAAGATCACCGCAGACGGGGACTGCAGCCAAGAAATTAAAAGACACTTGCTCCTGGGAAGGCAAGCTATGGTAAATCTAGACAGCATACTAAAAAGCAGAGACATCACCCTGCTGACAAAAGTCAAGTGCATATAGTCAAGGCTATGGTTTTCCCAGTTGCAATGTATGGCTGTGAAAGTTGGACGCTAAGGAAGGCTGAGTGCCGAAGAAGTTACACTTTTGAATTGCAGTGCCGGTGAATACTCCAGGGAGTCCCCTGGACTGCAAGAAGATCAAACCAGTCAG
Source organism: Varanus komodoensis (assembly GCF_004798865.1). NCBI lineage: Eukaryota > Metazoa > Chordata > Lepidosauria > Squamata > Varanidae > Varanus > Varanus komodoensis. The sequence goes on from NW_025335641.1 coordinate 462,085, forward strand.
TCTTAGAGAAGATCAATCCTGACTGCTCTTTAAAAGGCCAGATACTGAAGATGAAACTCAAATACTTTGGCCACCTAATGAGAAGGAAGGACTTCCTGGAGAAGAGCCTAATGCTGGGAACAACAGATGGCAAAAGAAGAAGGGAATGGCAGAGAATGAGGTGGCTAGGTGGAGTCACTGAACCAGTTGGTGTGACCTTAAGTGGACTCCGGGGGATGGTGGAGGACAGGAAGGCCTGGAGGAATGCTGTCCATGGGGTTGCAATGGGTCAGACACAACCACATCCAGCTTTCCTTGATTCATGGATCTTACATTCCAGGTTCCTATGGAGTATAGATCTTTGCAGCATCAGACTTTCCTTTCACCACCAGATACATCAGCAACTGAGTGTCCTTTCAGCTTTGACCCAGTTGCTTCATTCTTTCTGGCACTACTAGTACTAGCCCTCCACTCTTCCCCAGTAGCATATTGGACACCTTCCGACCTGAGGGGCTCATCTTCCGGCGTCATATCTTTTTGCCTATGGGGTTTTCATGGCAAAGAGACTGGAGTGGGTTGCCATTTCCTTCTCCAGTGGATCACGTTTTGTCAGAGCTCTCTGTTATTACCTGTCCGTCTTGGGTGCCCCTGCAGGGCATAGCTCATAGCTTCATTGAGCTATGGAAGCCCCTTTGCCATGACAAGGCAGTCATGAAGGAGCCACAACACATACAGAAATTTAAAGCTTTGATTGCCTCTATATAAGCACCAGGAGAGGCTATTTCAGTCTTTCAGAATGGGTCAAAGACTACACAAAACCTGGGAAACCATCAAATGACACATTTGGGAGTAAAGGGGTAGGACAGGGAGCTTCCGGAGAGCTGGAGAACTCCTGGAGAGCTGGATTTGGCTCCTAGACCTGGGGTCCCACACCCAAGGTTGGGTTGAACAGGAAGCAGCCTTTACAGTTACAGCAACAGATCTGACCCAATGCAATGCTGGTCTTCCCTGGCTGTTCAACCACATTCTCCGGAATTATCAGTCCAACAGAGATCACCGAAGCTTGGGTTGGAGGATCTCACTCGAAACGGCACTGAAACTTCTCTCTCCTTGTGAAGGAGTATTTTGTCCACTGGGGCTCAGCCCTGATGTAACGCAGCCTTGTTTGCACAGCCTTTTGAAAGATGTCAGTGGCTAAGTATTTTTATATGGAAACCTCAGAGCAAGTGCCAGACCATTAGAACAATCGATGTCTTTGCTGTGAGGATATGTGGGTATTAGATGGAAAACTTGTCTCGGGGGACCGCATCTGCACTATCCGACTAAGAGAACTGGAGCGAATCTGTTTATTTTCACAGTGTTGCTGGAGAACGCCTCTCTCTCCGCCTCTCTGCTGCCTCCAGGTGTGAGGCTTTCGTCCTCTGGCTGAGCCTGGGAAGGGCGGGCGCCCGCTGGGACGAGGACGATCCGGAGCCCGAGCCCGAGCCCGAGCCCGAGCCGGAGCAGGCGCAGGCCAGCGCCGCGCCGCGCCGCGCCGCCGCCACGGGAAAGGCGCTCCGAGGCTGCCGGGCCGGCGGGCGCGAGACGGCGGCAGGAGTGACGTTCTCGCCTGTTGCGAGGGGCGGGGCGGGCGGTGGGCGAGCCTTGGGGTCGAGGCGAGAGAAGCCGCCCGACCCGCCAGTGGGATGAGCGGGCCAGGAGAAAGCAGCTCGCGGGGCAGCGCGCGCGCCCGCCCGCAGCGCAGAGCCGGCGGCTGCGATGGACAGAGAGCCGCCGCTGACTGGACCGGGTAACCCGAGGTAAATAAATGCATGTATGTACGCATGTATGTATGTATGAAACTGTCTGTGCGCGCGCGCGTTATTACTAATATCGCATTACTTTACAGGCGAGCGAGCGCGAGAAAAACTTTTGAGTGGGAAGAGAAGCCGCGCCTGCTTTAGAGAGGAAAAGTGGCCGCGCGGCTCTAAACAGCCTATGCGTGTTACTTGGGAGTAAGCACTATTGTTTCCCTTGCGGTCTGCTGCCCAGCAAGCGCGTTTCGGGTTGCCGCCCGAGTCCCGAAGGATGCATGTCCGTGACGCTTCTGCTATTGATTTTCCTCCCAGGTGCTCTTTTGTGAGTATGGGACTCGTGTCGTGGTTCAACTGCGCTCGGCCGACTGTAAAGATGCTTAAGTTTATGTGCCCGTCTGCTGTCTTGCCGCACTTCCCTCACTTCCCATTTCCTTCCGCCAAATTCTAGTTCCGCTAACCAGAACGGTATCCTTTCCGGAAATTTACTTTTTTCTGCTTCTTAATTGCTTCGCACGTTTCTTGTTAGTGTTTATTGCTACTTTGTACCAGTTTGGGAACCAGTGCGGTGTAGTCGTTAGTGTTGGATTGCAGCCAGGGTACCCAGACTCTAGTCCCCACGTGGCCATAAAACGCACCGGGTGACTCTGGGCCAGTCTCTAACTCTTGTTGGGATTGTTGTGAAGGTAGAATGGAGAAGGGAAGATTGTGTAGGTTTCCTTTGATTCTTTTCGGAGAGCGGAGTGCACAAATAAATGTAATATAAAAGCAATAGCAAAAATACATCAATAGGGCATCCTTGTCACTTTTTTAGCGTTGATCTTCCTTGTTCTGTTGCTTAGCTTTCACTGTTACTCAATAACTTCTGCATACTCCTTCCCTCCCTCCTGTACGGGGCTGAGACTGAACTCTTTAATTACTCCCCCTGGACTTGGATCCTACTTACTCCTTCCCCCACAGCCTTATCTATCTTTCAGTTCCCCATATCCTCAAAAGTATGCTCTCCTTTTATCCCCCATTTAGTCTCCACCGATAGTTAAATTCCTGTGGCATATGCAAGTTTATGCCGTGTTCTATGTGCTGTGTAAACCAAATTTGTACAGGAGCTTGCTATTTAGTCTTTTCTTGCATTAGTCCCTGATCTTGCACCTTTGAGTAATAATGTCACGTATCTCCTATGCAGCCTGTTTGATTGGTGTAATGCCAGTTTTGGTACTGGACCTAACAATTTTTTTAGTATGTGTTGTTCTGTGCAATTCAGCGATGCTGTAGTTTCTGAAATAAGTTAGAGTTGGATGTTGTGGAGCCACTTAAATACTTTGCAACTATTTTCAATACGGTGCCTTTGCAAATCATGCTAGAAACAGCCTTTGAATTTCCCATGCCTCATTTTGTTTTTCATTGATTTGGAAAAGATTTAATATTTTTAAAAGGCCACCTATTTAGAATACTCCCAGTCTTCACAAGTGACCTGATTTGTACAGAAGCAAACAAAGCCGCACTTCTGAAAATAACAAAATACATACCTTATGCAACTGCTTTACAGTACAAGTCTCTAATTGCTTAATATACATTTTCCTGAACTTAGGTTTAAGCTTCCCTACTACCATCAAGTTTAGAGAGTTCACTGTTAAATTCCCCTGCCATCCTTTTGCTGCTCCACTGTAAACTGTAAGATGTATCACTGGTTTCAGTATAGGGCTTAGTATGTTCTTGGAGGTATACAAATATTCAGTGCTAACAGTATTTCTGCATGAGCACTTCCACACTTGAATTAGCATACATGCACCTGAATATTTAATAACCCCTGGAAGCCGAGCATTAAACTGACCAAGTATATTAGTTTAAGGCACCTAGGAATTGCAATCATTATCTTCTTGAAGTCCTTCATTTGCTTTTCCTCTACTCAGCTAATTGTTGCCATGTGTACATTACCTACAGTGAGCTTTATCGATACATAAAATCAGTTCAGCTACACTCATTCTTACATTCCTATATAATAGAGAGTAGGAGTGAGTAGAGAGAGTACAATTTCTCTTGTATTGATCTGTTCTCTTGAAAAAGGTACATATTTGCAGCCCTGCTCGGACAAACAAATAAAATTAAGCAGTTTAATAGTTTTCAGTTTGCGTCTTATCTTTATATTTCCCACAAGCTGTCTGTCCCTCCGTCCGTCCGTCCGTCCGTCTTTCTTTCTTTCTTGAGATGGATGAGGTGCAGGGAACTGTGGTGTTAAATGGCTTCCTGTTTCCTAAGTAAGGTTCCTGTATGAATGCTCTAATCCAGCCTTCCCTAAATGGGTGCCTGTAATTCAAAGTGATCATGGGCTTTGGAAAAACTGGTCTAATTTCCGTTTCCCAAGGCTAATGCGGTGGAATGCCTCTTGCACAGTTACAAAATGAAGTGGGCTTAACAGCTGAAATACAGCTGTGTGAATACATCTGTCTATGTCTTCAACCAATATAGGCTATCAGAAAGGCAATGCACACACAAGCATAAACACATTCATGAGTTCACGAAGTTCATACAGTACTGGGGGAAGAAGGAGAAACAGCATGTCATATTTTGATCTGTTGTCTCTTAAGTTTATGCCATGGATGGAATGCCTCAAGTCAATGTTGTTGTTAGTCGTGCAGTCGTGTCCGACCCATCGCGACCCCATGGACAACATTCTTCCAGGGCCTCCTGTCCTCCACCATCTCCCGGAGTCCACCCAAGCTCACACCCAAGTCCTTCCTTCTCATTAGGTGGCCAAAGTATTTGAGTTTCGTCTTCAGTATCTGGCCTTCTAAAGAGCAGTCAGGGTTGATCTCCTCTAGGACTGACTGGTTTGATCGCCTTGCGGTCCAAGGGACTCACAGGAGTCTCCTCCAGCACCACAATTCAAAGGCCTCAATCCTTTTGCGCTCAGCCTTCCTTATGGTCCAGCTTTCACAACCATACACTGCAACTGGGAAAACCATAGCCTTGACTATACACACTTTTGTTGGCAGGGTAATGTCTCTGCTTTTTAGTATGCTGTCTAGATTTGCCGTAGCTTTCCTCCCCAGGAGCAAGCATCTTTTAATTTCTTGGCTGCAATCCCCGTCTGTGGTGATCTTGGAGCCCAGGAAAATAAAATCTGTCACTACCTCCATTTCTTCCCATCTATTTGCCAGGCAGTCATAGGATTGGATGCCATGATCTTATTTTTCTTAATGTTGAGTTTCAAGTCAACTTTTGTGCTCTCCCCTTTCTCACGCATCAAGAGGCTCTTTAGTTCCTTTTCACTTTCTGCCATGAGAGTGGTATCATCTGCATATCTGAGGTTGTTGATATTTCTCCCAGCAATCTTAATCCCAACTGGTGATTCATCTAGCCCCACCTTTCTCATGATTGCTCTGCATATAAGTTAAATAGGCAGGGAGACAGTATACAGCCTTGCCGAACTCCTTTCTCAATTTTGAATCAGTCAGTGGTTCCGTGTCCAGTTCTCACTGTTGCTTCTTGACTCAAGTCAATAACCTGGTCTAATTCATAGGTCTGTTTCAGGGAAGAACATTTCAATGGATTTTGATGAGTTTTGAACTATTCAGAAAGTTCCAATAAGAATTTGTGAAAAATACAGTCTGTTGTATGATATGATTCCAGTTGTTTGATAAGCTGAATTATTAATATTAGATATTCAGCTCCTATAGATCTTTCAACCAATAATATGAATATTACATATATAAATAAAATATACAATCCAATTTCTTTAAGTAGAGATTTTTTAGGTCTACAATAATGTTACTATTAACTAGATTAAGGTTAATTCCTGGTTTTATTCATAATGTAATAAAAATGCTAGTTTCTTGTGAATCAACAAAATGCCATGGACCAAAAAAATAGAATATGTGCCTTCTCCCACAAATAATGCTTAGTTATTCAAGATAAAAATGCAGTATTCTGCTTTGTATGATCATTTGCATCAGCATCTCATTATTTCTATGGAGATTGCTTTATGTCCTCTTTTTCATACATTCTAGAGAAACACTTTGTGTAATTCTAGTAAAAGGTACTCTGCAAAGACTGATTTCTCTCCACCAGAATGGGATGCTTACAGCTACCATTCAGGTGACATCCATGTGGGTACCATCTTGCTGAAACACATGGACTGTCCAGCTCATTTAGCCTCAGTACAAACTGGGTTCAGTAGCCATTGCACACCAAGTAAATAACTATTTAGGATTTCTGGCTTCATAATGATGAAGAAACCCAAACCCAAGAGTGTATGTTTAAAAGCTGAAGATGGTCTGGCATGTTACTCACAGGAAAAGGTCATTGTGAAATAATTTGGGACACCAAACAGCTGTTTGCGAGAACCTATTACAAGTGAGAGCTAAGTACATTATTTTAATCCTGGGAATATTCAGATTTTATTTGTAATATTTATTCTATTTACAGATATATAGAGCACAGTGAAAGTAAATAAAAGCCAGCAGCAAAATGGCTGATCTTCCATCAGATTCTTATATCAGTTTTGGCTTTCTTTCTGCAGCCTTCCCAACAGCTTCCACATCAGTTAAACTCACAGCTACGTAAAACTTCATAGGTCTTCCTTTGTAACCAAGTCCATAATGGAAAGACCCTTCATTACCAGGCTCCCTTGGCTCTATCTCAAGCATTCCCAAGACTAGAGACAGATTTCTGGGGATGAAAGTACTGTTGTTGCCTGATTGTAAGTTTTTCAGGCAAAATCATAGAAAACTTGTTGTCCAAACTGAGACAGCCAAACATAACTGTCTTACTCGTATAATCCTGGTGTTGCCTTCTTTTACCTGGCTGTTCCTTCCAAGGGTGTTTTAAATGTTTCATACTTTGGTCTCCTTTTTAAAGTGGGAAAATATTTTACTTACATAAACAGACTGTCTTTGTAACCAAAATGGAAACACTTTGGAATGGTGGGATTTACATTAGACAAAATATAGCAGAACGAGGGAGTGGGAAGGAAAGAAATGCGTCACTGAATTCCAATTAAGGCATTCCTCATGATAGAAGAATGGTGCTGTTTCAGAGATACTGGAGTATTGATTCTGGATAAAGAAATGTGCTCCAATGATAATAGCACAAATGTTTTTGTTGCTACTTAAGGATTTCTGAATTTTGTTCTGAACATTTCAAATTTAGCATATGCTTTCTATCCAACATCTCACTTGACGGCTTCATCCATGCCCTCCTCTTCATTCATGATGTTGTTTGCACTAGGCCTACACATATACAACTAGATGTGCACATGCTCTATATTTTAGACCTGTACATTTCTTGAGTATGGTCTGTGTATGGCTCAAATGCAAATAATACAGTGAATGCGTGAAGAGTGAGTACAACCTACTTTCCCACTCCATGCATTTAGTTTGAATGCCTAAACTGAGTTCAGTTAGTTGCTATAATACAGAAATGTTTGCTGATCTGAAGTATTCTGCCATGTCATTCTGCCATGCTGTGTCCCCTAAAAGAGATGTACAGATTCAGTACACAGAAACATGTTGTATACATTAGGTGAGATTTGCAATATATTGCCATTTTTTACATTTTAATAAAAAACTTTTTTAATGTATTGCAGGTGCCTGACGATCTCCTGACTATTGAAATATTTTGAATGATGAGTTTGCTTTTCTCACAATGAACAATTCAAAATCATTGGCGTTGGCTGGAATTGGTATTTTATCCAACACAACCTGTACCACAGAAAAGAAGATCTCTGTGTTTTTTTCTGTTATCTTCATGACAGTGGGGATTTTATCCAACAGTCTTGCAGTAGCAATCCTGATGAAGGCATATCAGAGATTTAGACAGAAATCCAAGGCATCATTTTTGCTTTTTGCTAGTGGCTTGGTTGTTACAGACCTGTTGGGCCATCTCATCACTGGAACCATTGCAGTATTTGTATATGCATCTGACAAAGACTGGTTTCGATTTAATCACTCAAATGTTCTTTGCAGTATTTTTGGCATATGTATGGTGTTCTTCGGACTATGTCCCCTTTTTCTGGGCAGTGTGATGGCTGTTGAACGCTGCATTGGAGTCACTAAGCCAATATTTCATTCAACAAAAATGACTTCTAAGCATGTAAAAATGATGTTGGTGATGGTATGTCTTTTTTCCATTTTTATTGCTTTGCTCCCTATACTTAGGTTAAGAGCCTATCAAATCCAGGCTTCAAGAACCTGGTGCTTCTACAAGACTCAGCACATTGAAGACTGGGAAGACAGATTTTACCTCTTATTTTTTTCATGCTTGGGTTTATTAGCCCTTGCTATTTCACTCTTGTGCAATGCTGTAACAGGAATTACACTTTTAAGAGTCAAATTTAAAAGTCAGCATAGACAAGGCAGATCTCATCATTTTGAAATGATCATTCAGCTCTTGGCTATAATGTGTGTCTCTTGCATTTGCTGGAGCCCATTCCTGGTAAGATCTTAATAATTTTACCACTTTTTAATTCATGCATCTTTATGGAGTGTTTTCTTTTCCTTTCTCCCACTTTTTAAAAAGGATACATGCTGCTCAACTGTACATTTCTGAGATTAGAATCTACCTTATCATTTCAGTAGCTCATAGTTCAGGTGGTATAAAAATGTGTGTGGCTGTAAATTTCACAATGTTTTACTATGGACCTGAGTCAACCAAGATTAAACAACTTTAGAGCCATTGAGACATAAAATGCTTAATTTGAACTAGATTGTGCTCACAGTGTATAATAATCTTGAAACTTTAAATGAACTAAGCTTTTTCCAGACAGTAACGATCTGGTGAGCAAGCTCTGACAAAACCTGTTCACATTTATTTGAAGGCTGCAGTAGAACAGTGCAGGCAACCATATTATGTTAGGGCTCACCTAATATAATTGGTGATATTATATCCACTGGGTTCTGTGGATGCAGTCCCATTTCCCATGGTCATTGTCCATATGGTCCATACAGTGGGTATCCAAAAATATGTATTAGAGCCTGACTGTCACACAGCTTCTGAATTTTGAGAATTCCGCACCTTCTTTATCATCATAATCTACAGCAGAAACACTGTATGGGAACAGCAAGACCAAACAATATACAAATTTTGGGAAGTTAGTTTGCATAATTAGGTAGAATAGTTTCAGGCCTGCAATGAAATATCAGATGGTTACCTCTTTTCCCATCTTCATTAGGCTTTTGTTAGCAAAATAAGTAGGGCCTGATTTGTGTGTGTGGGGATTGTTGTTGGTTCTACAAAATAGAAAGACTTAGAAAGTGGTCCAATGGCTGCTTCTTTTAACTTTTTTTCTTCTATCTTTAAATCCAAGTTGTGGCTTGGCAGAGAACCTGGTGGCATGACTGCTATGTGGTTAAGAAATTGGGACCACGAATGCTGCTGGGAATGAAACTACATGCCAGTGCACTGTTATTACTAGGGCACTATATGGAACAAAGATGGCTGTCCCATTTGATGTGATGGTGTAGTGTTGTTTCTAGGTGCACTGGTAGCCCCAAACTGGCAAAGTGTGCAGCAGCTGCACTATCAGATATCCATTTCTGAACTGCTTTGTTTAAATGAAATATTAAAAAGAAGGAACAATAAGCTCTTTGGTCATCTAGTAAAGGACTTTGAAGACACCACAACTTTCATATCCTTACCTGGATATCCATCTTCAGGGTGGTTTTTAGCCTGCGACTCCCTGAAAGCAAATGAAAATATTCAGCTATGAGTGTTATGCTCAGCCATAGAAGATAATAATCTTAAATGACCCATGAAATGTAGGCGCAAAATGCATTAAAGCACGTAGGCTAGGCTAGGTTGGCATTGCAACAGTGTAGAAATTAAAAGCTTTGCTAATTGCTTGCTAATCCATAGTATCATGAATACATCACAGTGATATCTGTAATTCTTCATGATTACACATTGCATTCTTTATATTTGTTGTTGTTGTTGATCACAAAGTCGTGTCTGACCCATCACAACCCCATGGACAACATTCCTCCAGGCTCTCCTGTCCACCATCCCCCAGTGGATATAATATCACCAATTATATTAGGTGAGCCCTAACATAATATGGTTGCCTGCACTGTTCTACTGCAGCCTTCAAATAAATGTGAACAGGTTTTGTCAGAGCCTGCTCACCAGATCATTACTGTCTGGAAAAAGCTATTAGTTCATATAAAGAAGTGACTCCATCTAGCCACCTCACCCTCAGCTGTCCCCTTCTCCTTTCGCCTTCAATTGTTCCCAGCATTAGGGTCTTTTCCAATGAGTCCTTCCTTCTCATTAGGTGGCCAAGGTATTTGAGCTTCAGCTTCAATATCTGCCCTTCTAAAGAGCAGTCAGGGTTGATAATATACACTTTATGCTTACCTTAAAATTTATAGAGGCTGCAATACCTTTTTCTAGATCGTAAATTTGTTATATACTTTCTATAATTTTAAATGTAATTTTAAAAAAATGATATTCCACACCCACTTGTGCAAGACTCATTTAGTACAACTAAATTAAGTTGTGCACAGTTTGATGCAAAAATTGAGCCTTTGTTAATTCATATCGCAACCAATTGTGTTTAAATTCTGTTCCTCAGCAGAAAAGACTCCTTGAACTGCTTACATACTATAAATAAAAGTAAGATTTTCCCTGCCCACAGGCTAACGATCTAAAAATGTAAGAGGACAAAAAATGTGGATGAAAGAGAGAGAGAAAGAAAAAAAAACCAACTGGCCTTTCACAGAGCTAGTAAAACCTCCATGTTTCTGCCTCTTCTGAGGAGCTGTTAAAAAAGCAATAAGAGCAAGGCAAGACCAGCCAATTCTAACTAAAAAATAGTCAGATTGAATATCTAGTGTGGATGGTGTGATATAATCAAGATAATCAATGAAGCTAAATTAAACTCATATGAAAGGATGTATTCCTCATATTCTAGTCAGAAAAAGAAACATTTTATTAACTGTAGTCTTTGTACTCATGCTGAACAAGAGATCAAAGTCTGTCTAAGACTGGGAACAAAACAAATGTGATACACACACACACACACAAATTTCATTGTACATAGTTCCCCTGGATTGCCTACAGTTTAAATTAGTAGACAGAAACCCCCTCTTTGTATTTTTTTCTTCCCTTTCATGTAGAAAAGTCTAAGTGAACTGCTTTTTGAAAAGAGACAGCAGAATAAAAAATCCAGCTTCCCCACTCTAGTGTTTACTAGATGTGCTGGATTACATTCCCTCCATCTCCAACTAGCGTGATTACTGGAGGGCACCAGGTTGGGGAAAGCTTCTTAAATAATTCTGTGGAAATTGTATATCAGGTAGCTTCAGAGTGATATATTTATGTTACTAAATTTATGTGCTACTTAATCCATAAGAAATATATAAGCAGTGAACAAAAAGAAATCTAATACAATATAATATAGTTAATGCAATGCTAAAATCAGACTTTGAAAATCATAATAAGCAAATGGATTGGTTCACAGAGCAAGGAAATCCAGAAAGAAAACTGTTTTGAGTAAATGGTGAGAACTCCAATATGGTGGTTCTTGCATGATACTGATTGGTACCGTGTTTCTGCGAAAATAAGACCGGGCCTTCATGTTAATTTTTGCTCCAAAAGACACATTAGGGCTTATTTTCAGGTGATGTCTTATTTTTTCTTACAAAAGCCGTAAGATTCTTGCCCCAAGAGTCCTCCATGATTCCTTTCTTGTACTCAATGGGATAACTCTTTCTTTTTGCACTCATCTTATCTGAGGGTCAACATATTATTCCCTTTAAATCTACCATTAAATCAAGTGTTAATTGAAGACTTACGAGACAGGAGTGGCAACACACGAGTGCATTAAGTACAACCATTACAACACACAACATACTGAATTATGAAACACATCTGTTCATTATCAAGTGTGCACATTATATGTGCATTGTGTCTGTACTCTGGTCATTCGGTAATAAGTCTCAAATTCACCTGTTTACATAGGCATTTACCTCTCATCCAAAAGCACCCGCTTGGGTATTTACAAACACTTAATTATAGTTTATATTATCATTTACTTTAAGTATTGATGTCAACAATATTATTTATGTATATTTAATTATATATTAATATATTAATAATTCAATACATTCATCTTATGTTTCAGCAGACTTAATTAATGGGTCCATTTGGCTGATGAACTTAACTGGGACTTAATTTGGGGTTGGGCTTATATTATGAGCATCCTGAAAAAATCATGCTAGGGCTTATTTTCCGGATAGGTCTTATTTTCAGGGAAATACGATAGAGAGTTTTATGTACCTACACTAAACACTCTGTCTTTGGTAGATACATGGCAGCCAGTGTGTGGCATCGTTAGTAAAAGTTCATAGCTGAATTATTATTATTATTATTATTATTATTATTATTATTAGAACATTTCTATACCGCCCCTTGCCGAAGCCTCGAGGCGGCTTACAACACAATAAAATACAATACAATACAATACAAAAATAACAATATAAAATTAAAATTAATAATATAAAATAAATAAAAAATATAAAAGATATAAAAGAAGTTATAAAAGAAAAGAAAAGAAAAGAAGTTGCCCTGGCCAGATAAATAAGTAAATATTGTTAACAATTAAAATGACGTTTAAATAAAAAGGTCTTCACCTGGCGCCGAAAAACAAATAACGACGGCGCCAGGCGGACCTCTCTGGGGAGCACATTCCATAGATTGGGCGCCACTACAGAGAAAGCCCTCCTCTGAGTACCTATCCTCCTAATTTCTTTCACGGAGGGTTCCCGGAGAAGGGCCTCTCCCGCAGATCTCAAGGGGCGGTCGGGCATATATGGATGTAAGCGCTCCTTCAGGTAACCAGGTCCCAAGCTGTTTAGGGCTTTATAGGTCATAACCAACACCTTGAATTGGGCCCGGACTTCAATGGGAAGCCAGTGAAGCTGTCGGAGGACTGGAGTCATGTGAGCATAACGCCCCGTCCCCGTCAGCAACCTGGCAGCTCTATTTTGAACCAATTGAAGTATCCGGACCATCTTCAAGGGAAGCCCCACGTAAAGCGCGTTACAGAAGTCAAGGCGGGAAGTCACCAGCGCGTGTGTCACCGTCGCCAGGCAGTCGTACTCCAGGTGGGGCGCAGCTGATTAATCAGCCGAAGCTGAAGGAAAGCGCTCCTCGCCACCGCTGTCACCTGAGCTTCCAATGAAAGCTCCGGGTCGAGGAGTACTCCTAAGCTGCGGACCTTGTCCCTAAGAGGGAGTGCAGCCCCATTCAGGACCAGGTCAAATCCACCCTCTCCGAAGCCCGATCCGCCAACCAACAGGACCTCCGTCTTGTCTGGATTGAGCTTCAGTTTATTGGCCCTCATCCAGCCCATTACCTTGGCCAAGCACCGGTTCAGCACAGCCACTGCCTCACCTGGATTAGTGGAAAATGAGAGGTAGAGCTGGGTATCATCAGCGTATTGATGATTCCGCAGCCCACACCTCCTGATGACCTCTCCCAGCGGTTTCATATAGATGTTAAACAGCAAAGGGGACAAAATGGAGCCCTGTGGTACTCCATGGCATAGCTGCCATGGCGCAGAGCCATAGTCCCCCAGCACTACCTTCTGGAATCGGCCGTTGAGATAGGAGCGGAACCACTGCAAAGCAGTGCCTCCGACCCCCAATCCTGCTAGCCTATCCAGGAGGATACCATGGTCGATGGTATCGAAAGCCGCTGAGAGGTCCAGAAGAACCAACAGGGACGCACTCCCCCTGTCCTTCTCCCTGCACAGGTCATCGTACAGGGCGACCAAGGCAGATTCAGTACCGTACCAGGGTCTGAAGCTGGACTGAAATGGGTCCACAATGAATGAAGTGATTAGGCAGGAATATCAAGGACTGAGGTGGCCCCTCAGGTAGGTTGGTTCTAAATTGTTCATGGCTTTATGAACCAATAACAAAGCCTTGAATTTGATGGCGATGGAATTGGTTCAAACCACTTGTTACTTACTTGCTTTGGACAAGTCTGCTTTTTTAATCTATAGCATTTGAAACAGTATATATGCAGCCAGATTTTGATGTATTTAAAATAAGGCTCCTTTAACACACTGAATATTAAATCACCATCAGAAATGTATTCCTACAGCAAGTTATGAACCTTCCTGAAAATGACAGATTACTTCCTAGTATATGGTCATTTTTTAATGAAGGAATGAAAATAATCACTTAGCTTGTTTAATTGTCCCTTGTCTCATTTTTTTCCTCCAGCATAAAATATCAGACAGATGTAAATTGTATGTCCACCTATTTTAACCCAATCAGCTTTATGAAATGTTTTACCATGAATAATCATTCAGCCTTTCAACTCCCCTCTCACAATTTTACTCTTGCTCAAACCTTAGCATTTTTTTTTGTGTGCTTATTCCTTCCAGGCAACAGAAATGTAAGTGCTAGGTTCAGTTAATATATATTTATAATATGAATTGAAAATAGTTGTGAATGCATATTTATGCTTTATAACAAGAGAGCTAGATGCAGCAAGGATTTGTTGTAACAAGCCCTTTTATGGCAGTGGACCGTTTGTTATTTTGGTGGGTTCGGTTAAGACTGGAAGAGGGTTTACTTTGAAAGATAGTGTATATGCACAGACATGCATCATTGACACTTCCAAGTGATGGCTTAGCTGCCTCAGCAGCTAGGCAACATTCTGCTTGACATTTTGAAAAGAGTGACTCTATGAACAATGCTGCAGTATGATGTAGAGGTCTCCTCATGGGACTTTCTGCCCAAATTTAGAACTAAAATGTTTCAGGGTTACTAATGGCTGATACAGGCTGAATTACCATTTTATTTATGTCCTCCTCATCTCTGTGCCCTTGGCCTCTTTGGTTTCAAAGCCTGGTCTCACTAAAAGTTCTTCAGATTTGCCCCTGAAAGTCTGTTATTTTTCCCCTACGAAAAACAAACAAACAAACAGAAAAAAGGCACCAAAAGAGACAAACGTTCTTAAAGTGCTAACCATGAAAACTGATTTAATTGCAACATGATTTATAACAGTAGGTTCCTCCTTCCAAGGCAGATGTGAGGCTCATGACATTTCTTTGCTTTGGTAAAGCCCCAGGTCTGAAACCCACTGCCAGACCTAGATCAAGGCCACGGTGGGTCTGGATAGCTAGCTGCCTGTACTGGATCTTTTAACTCACTGTTGAATTCACACATGACATTTGTGTACATACTCACACATATGCACACAGCCAAAAAAAGCTATTTTATATAAAAAGGAAATATGCAAAACTATTATCACTGCATATTTTAGTGAAAACTATGCAAAAGATTCGGATATGAAAACAGGTTCCCCTTTTGCAACATAGGAAATATAAACACATTGAAACTCTCTCAGAAGCATGTCCCCACTTAAAGAGTCAGATTTACCCACCTATTCAGTACAGCCCACATACAGACACAGCAAGGATTGGCCCAGAACATTTTGTTGCTTGAAAACAAATTTCTCTCAGTTCTCATCTGGACCAGAGCTACCTTTCAGTTTAATTTAATCCACATGATCATTATTTGATAAAAATGGAGATATGTGGAGGAAAGTCATGGATGAATTAAAGTAAATTATGGTAAAAAAATTAAAATAGAAAAATGCAGTTGTTTTCTGTTATATTCAGATAACATTCTTAGCATGTAAAATAGCCAACTGTGCAATCTGTACCACTTTATTTCATGTAAGGTACATGTGCATCCGAGACAAAAAGCATACATGATCACTTTTGGAAATTATCTAAAAGAGACCTTGGGAGGGAGCCAGAAGACTGACAACAAAGTCTTATTACTTATACTAAATTTGAAAAGCATCCTCTTGCTTATGAAATGCCCTACTCATGTTCTGCCTGATAATCAACTCAAATAAACTTTACTAATAGCAGAACCCTAAAACACTTGCTCAGTGGGCTTGGCTCCTAGGTAAGTGTATACAGGCTTGCTGCTTTACAGCACAATCCTGTGCATGTCTACTTAGGTAAATGTGAATAGACTTGCAGCCTTAGTATCTCTTCTTTCTTCCTCTCCTCCACCTGCCTTTCCTTTTTTCAGGCTGCTGTAAGGCACATAAAGTATTCAGTGGAAAAAAGGGAACTTCGCTGAAATGCTAAATACATTTCTTTACTGGGAAGCTGGTTTATTGATGTTAACCTACTGCAAGAGGGGAGGAGTGGGAAGGTGTGCAAGGTGTGGGCAGCTGATGGTACACTGGGCAGAGGAACACCTCTGGCACTGCCAGTTGCTTAGCCAACAAGCCTGGGTGAGAATGACTGAATTACTGCCATTTCAAATTCCCCACACAGTATTCTGGCAAGACTTAGCAAAGTTGAATGGCCAATGAGACCTAGACTAGTTTTCAGTAAGAGGAAGAAGCAGTCAACAAGCCAAAGAATATTCTTAAGGTGGGTTAGTTACAGTGACTGAGTTGAGCTCAGAGGAGACAAATAAGGATCAAAAGCATCCAATCTCTACATCTTTATTAAAGAAGAAAACCCTTGAGCTAAGTCAGGATTATTTAGTTGAAAATATCTTCTATCCAGCCTAAAATAACCTGGACTAATACCCATTTGATGCAATGGGACTTTTTTTCTCTGCGTAGATAAATAAAGGATTGCATTGTTACTAAACCTTATGTGAATACTCTCTTAGCCCTTAGGAGAGAACTTCCCTTGATAGTGTTTCGCAGAAACAACAATCCCAGCAACAGAAAGCAACACTGGATGATGCTGTAGCAGTGTCATATACAATTCTCATTCCTACTCAGCATATGGACATAAGACCAATGGATAAGTTTACAGGGCTGAAGTGACCCTGCTCAGCCACAGTGCTTCCTCTTCTCCACCCCACGACAGACTTTATTTGTCTTTCCAGGGTGAAATCTAAATGTTGTAATATGTTTATAGAAACACAGCATCTTTTGTTTTCATAAAATAAAATTAGCTAGAAAGAGCATGGATATTTGTCTTTAAGGTTACTTGTTAGTTTGTGCCGGATATGTTACCGCTTAATCACAGCTACAGTAAAATTTTGGATTTCTCAGTTATTTTCAGTAGATAGTAATCACTATTTCATAGTGGTAGATGAAAAGACAGGAACTTTCTTATGTATTTAACTGATCATACTTATATCTATGGCTTGTGCACCAAATATTGATCTTAGCCATGACTTAACACTGAAAGTTTCTTAGAAAACTGGTTTGACAGACATTTCTGGTTGGCGGAATTATGCCTAAATGTTTTGTCTTGTATCTGAGAGTCTACATGGGCTAGAAATGTGCTGTTCTTTACTGGAAGCATGGGAAACCACTAGCTAGGGGACCTCTAAGATGGTGGATCTGGGCTTGCAGCCCACCATTGTTAAACTGCTTATAACCACTGCCAATCATTGTAGATAGAGCTAGATGGATCTTCCATCTATGACTTGATAGAAGACTTATTAAGAACGTGAGAAGAGCTGTACTGGACAAGCCACACCTAGTTCAGTATTCTGCTCATGAAGTGGTGCCTAATCCAGTGTTCAGACATTTTTTTCTTGCTTGGTAGCATACCTGTGGATTTACCCTTCATGGGATAATGTTTGCCTGCTGAATTTGTGCCTCTTATACACCCATTGCACAGGAGTCCTGTAAGAGAAAGAAAAAATGTTGGGCACCCTGATTCAAATGTCAATGTTGTAGAAGCACATTCCTATCCTAAGATTTAATGCAGGAGTCCTCAAACGTTTAAAACAGGGGGCCAGTTCACTGTCACACTGTTTGGGGGGCTGGACTATAGTTTGAAAAATTAAAATTAAAATAAATTTAAATTAAAAAAATAATCAAGAAATTAAAAATGTTTACTCGGGCTGCAGCAGAAGCTCAAGATGACGCTGTGCTGCCTGCCAAAAGGGAGAGCACGACATGAGGGGCAGCCATGAGGGCGCACTTGCCTTGGTTGAGGCCTTCCCGGCTCCTTGCTGCCACCCCCCTTCTGAGCCAGAGGAAGGTCCCCTCACAGGCGCTCGCCTGGCTCCGGGAGGAGAAGCAGGAGTGGGAGGCTGGAGAGGCGTGTGTGGGGCGGCCACGCTCACATAATTAAAAATAGCCACTGCCACCATTGAGCAGCTGCCCTCGGGCTTGGTGAGACAGCCACAGCCCCCATAATTAAAAATAGATTTTAAAAGTTGTATTTTTCTTACTTTCAATCCTTTTTTAGCCTCTTCATCTCTCTCTTCTGCCCTCTCTTCTGTTTCCCGTTCTGTATATGCATGCAATGGGGGGGAGGGGGAAGAGCCGGAGCACGTGCAGTTGAGCTGTTGCAATTTGGCGCATATGCTGGCTCTCTGCTCAGTTTCAGAGGGCACATGCACCAGCTCAGAGCTTTTGGACTCACTCAGAGATTGTTTTCTCTGAGCGAGGCCAAAGCTCTGAGGTGGGCTGGATAAATGAGCATGGCGGGCTGGATCTGGCCTGAGGGCCATAGTTTTAGGACCCTTGATTTAATAGAAAACATTAAAATACTTGGGGATGAATACATATGAATGCGATGGTCTTATTCAGATATAGTGCTAAAGTATAGTTTAATGCTATGAAAATGATCCACAGTGAACATTGGGGTCTGGTGCCCCCTCATTTCTCTTCCATTGCAACAGAAAAGAGGCATTAAGAAGGATCCATTTCTCTTTTAGATTAACAGCAATGTTGTGACATCCAATTTCAGACAAATTGTCGTTAATCTTATACTCTGGTTTCTTGAAACAAGCTATGTTCAAGCCATAGTTTATAAATGAGACTTTTACCAAGCAAATATTATTAAAATTAACCACAGTTTAGGGTCCACACCAGAAGAAAAACTGTGATTAATATAAAGTGATGTTACCTGTCTCCTCATAGCCACAACAGAGGAGCAGTGAGGGCCATGCATGTCTAAATCTAAACCTAGGATTTCAGCTAGGTCTCGTGATGCAGCCAGTTACATCAAAGCTCCATGGCCACTTTGCCCCTGTAGTGCAAATATTTAGGACAGAAACAAAATTCAAAATTCCCAGTTAGGTAGTATCTGTATTTGGATCAACCAAAATGCCACACATTAATCACTGTGGTAGATTGCCTAATCATGCATTATTTACAACACTGAACATTTTAATAAAATTTATTAATCAGGAAAGAATTATTTGAGGCATTCTAGAAGATAAACGTGAGAATTAAAATCTATGACATTTGAAGTTAACGATAGACCAGAGAGAGATTTTGGCACATTAGACTGTTACAAGTTTCTGTAATTCTAGCTTGTTAATATATTTTATACAAATGGATGTGTTCAACACAGTGATTAGTTTACTGTATGCCTTAAATAACTGGAACACTGTGGAAAAAAACCCCTTCCATTAAATTTAACAGGACTTCTAAGTAAATGAGTCTGACAGCTGCAATTTTTGAAACCTACTACATAGGATTCAGCAATATTTATCATTTACTTCTGGACAAAAAAATGAATGCAACTGGAGATTGCACCCTTGTTCCCAAATAGACAGTAAACTAATATAAAAAAGAATTCTATCAATTTTGTTTTGTGTGTTCAAGTCCAATATGACTTTTTCAGGAGCTAAGGTGAAAAGTACACTCTAAACATGCGTACAGTGGTACTTCGGCTCACAAACGCCTCAGTTCACGGCCAAATTGGGTCACAAACAGAAATTTCAGAAAAAATTGCCTCAGGCATTGGGTGACAATCTCTGCATTGGGTGACAATCACGGTCATGCTAGGGGGTGGGGGGGGGGGGCAGGAGATGGCTGCAATCACACCCGTCTTCCCTGCCTGAGCGCAAGTGCAATTGCGCCCGTCTATGGCCGCAGTCACGCTCATGCAGGGAAGACGGGTGTGATAATGATCATGCTTGGGGGGGTGGGTAGTTGGCCGTGATCGTGGTTGTGTTCGTGCAGGGAAGTTGGGCGCAACTGCAGTTGTGCTGGGGGGGGGGGAGATGGCCACGATCGTGCCCATCTTCCCTGCCAAGTGCAAATGCGATCGTATCCATCTATTACTGTGATTGCGATCGCGCTTGTGCAGGGAAGAGGGGCATGATCACGGTTGTGCTCGGGGGGGGGGGGGGGAGATGGCCGCGATCTTTGTTGTTCTTTGTTACTTGGTTGTTCTTTGTCAGTCTGTTTCAAATTTTTGTGATTTAAAAAAATGGTTACAGAATGGATTAACCTTATTTACACTGAACCTTTTGGGGAATTTGACTTGGGTCATGACCAGTTTGGGTTGTGACCAGAGTTGTGGAATGGATTAAGTTCATGAGCCAAGGTACCACTGTATTTCTGTGGATAGAACTCACATGTTACTGGGTTGGCTTTACCACATTGATTAAGGATACTTAATATAATAATGTAAGTAAATTCCCAAATAAAGCTGTTTGTGGTTCACAGCCTGTATCCTCCCCACATAAACTGGTCTATGTATAGAGTTTATACTCATTTATATATTGTATACTGTGTTGTATACTAGAATGTTGGGCTAGGATTGGACATAACTGGCTCAAATCCTTACTTGGTTATGAAGGTCACAGGGTGAAATTGCACCAGTCTCACACCCTCTACCTAACCTACTTCACTAGGTTATTAGAATGAATGAATAAATAAATTTTATAGAAGCTAGTAGGATGCAGGAACATGTAGAAATCCTTAGAGGAAAGGGATAGCATTCTTACAGCAGAGGTTTTTAAAAAAATTCAAGTCACTTTTTATTTTATTTTAAACACCTAAATGATAGCACACCATTTTCCAGTGTGGCATACCTCCTTTGGAGAGCAATGAATCATGTAGAGTGAGTGAAAATAAAAATCCCGTCAAGAGCTCTGATACTGCTGAAAACAAAGGAGAATGGAAGATATTATGGCTAGCAATAAAGGTTCCTAAGTCAGCAGTAAATATTACTTAGTGCTAGATGAAGGCATTCTATAAACAGTGACTTCAAAGAACGTTCTGTCAGGAACGGAGAATCAGCAATGAAGAACTATTTCTGTGCTTAGAAAGAATCAGCTGAAGAGTACCAAGTGGAAAGAATGTCCTATTAGTTTTTTTACAAGTCTGATCACATAATAATATTGTCAAGTGAATTAACTCTATGGAAAGAACATCTGTGTGCAGGCATATTTTGGTGTTATGCAAATTGTTTGATCAAGGAGGTCATTTGGGGTTCTACATTGTTTTTCAAGTTAGTTCCCTTAGCGTGGTATTTGCTGACTCTTCTTGGGTGAAACTAATGATGAAGGTGATAACAATAGGTGATACACCAGGTAAGGGTATACCAAAGAAGCAAGCTGCACCATAGATTAAAATACTTCCATCTAAAAGCCATAAAAGTGTTTAAAACAAAACAGAAATCTCTTTTGTGAAAGTCTGCTGATTTACAAAAGAATGGCCATAGGCATATTAAGTAAGGCATTTCCAGTCCTTCTTGTATTGTACTTACTTTCTTTTAGCTCTTTCAGACAACTGCCTTCCTCTGACAATACATGGGATGAATGCATGAACAGTTATGTCCAGTGTCCTGGAACTCTTGGAAGAAAAAGCTAGATTCACAACCTGAGAAGATGTAAAACTCAGTTTAGTATTCCTTTCTGGCATATAGCAAGCAAGCAAACTGGATCTTGGCTTGCCAACCTGAAAAAAAAATCCTGGGGAAAATTATTTGTGTTTAGCTCTGAGTATCCAAGAAGGGTGATGGATCAAATCAACCTAGGACAGTGAAGGCAAACCTTTTAGAGACTGAGTGCCCAAACTGCAACTCAGAACCCACTCTTTTATTGCAAAGTGCCAACACTGCAACAAAAAATGAATTTGCTGACCACCAGCACAAGGGGGCAATGTTCCACTGACCACCAGCTTTAGACCGGCCCTGAAAAAGGCATCTGAGTGTATTTCCTACCTGAGTGTATTTTCTTCCTTTCCTACCTTGTGCTAAAATCCAAGGAAGTCCTGGCAGCTCACTGACTGGCCATGCGAAAGCATGGGGAGTCATGGCTCATGAGTGTCGGCATTGCCCTTAATCTTTCTGAATATGCGCATGGCTGCTGGGGCGATCGTGCGCCAACAGAGATTGCTCTGCATGCTCCTTCTCCATGCCATAGGTTTGCCATCACTGACCTAGGATATAATTAGCTTATTACAACTCTTCTAAAATAATGCAACCTACAGGAAATGAGACTTGGATGGAGCTTGTGTATTACAATACTGGACAAGCCAAAAAGTAGGTTATTTTTTCTTTTAATGATGGAAAAAAATATTTTTGAGAGAATCCCCATTAGCTAGAAAGCTTACTCTGAGGGTCTTCTAGGCTCTAAATGGGCAGCTTATTAAGAGTACACCATTGCAAATATTGCACCCTGCAGGGACCCCTTAGGATGAGCACAGAAATTATTTCTTCAGTATTACGTTCTTATCCACAAGAGTGCTGGACCTGATTTTCTCTTATTTTCAGAGGGAAAGTTTAATTCTCAGAACTCCAAAGATGTCTTCTGGTGAAGATAAAAATGCATTATGGAACATTAAGTATTCTTCCAGTGTTAGATCTGCTGCTTTGGATTTAAACAAAAACAAGCAAATAAAACCAGAAAACAATTTCTAAGCAATGTCCTAATAATACCTCTCAGTATTTTTATTTAAATAATTCTTTTTAAAATGATTCTCTAATATGATTTTAAAATCCTATAGTTGTATTTTTAAAACATTTTGATTGTGATGCTATAGACTGACTTTATTTTAATATGGATATGTCTAGATATAGAGTAAAATTGGTCTCTGGTGTTTGCTGACATTTGTCTAAGTTTATAAACCATATCAGACTTCTGTTGTTATAAGTGGTGCTTCCAAGTAAATGTGATTCAGATGCTGATTAATGCCACATTTTCTAAACATGTATTCATAACATCTACAAATAATTTTATTCCTTGAGAGTGGGGAATCTGTTGCCTTCCTACGATTATATGGATTTTAGTTTTTAATAAGCTGAGATATTATAGAAAAATGAAATACATATAATTCCTTAACTTATGAATAAAATAAGCAATAACAATGCTTGCTATATTTGCTATGTTTCATCTCTTCAGTCATCATTTTACCCATAGTTTGAGCTAGTCTTGAGCTATGTCACATTACCTGTATGAAAGCCAAAAGAAGCTTCTTTGTGTTGGCTCTCCAGCCTGACACATCAAAGGAATAATTGAAATCACAATGAGTAGAGAGTCTCATTGTCAGTTTTCAGTTAAAAATCCTGCTGTGGTGTGGAAGCTGTCCACAAGATTGCATATTCTTCATGACACCGTTGATACAGAGGACATGACTATTTGACTAGGTTTGGAAGACCAGCTTTTACTTCTTTGTAAAGTTCTCTGGTTTTGGATTTATCTTTCAGGAACCATCCAAACAGACATTTTGCTGAGCATCCTCTCCTCTTGTATATTTCACCTATAAGCGAATACATAGACCTTAGTTATATGACTCCCATACAGATCCACACCTTAACTTGGTGAGGAGGTTTGAGAGTGTCAGAGAAGCCAAGAGCAATGCTGCCAGGAAGCCAAACTCTTTCACTAACCTGGTTTACTAGCAGGGTGACCCAAGGCAGAATTGTCAAAGTGGAGAAACCAGGAAAGATGCATCCATGGTCTTCAGGAATAGCTGACAAATCAGCAGAAGAGAATAGCTATCTCTGATTGGGGTGGGAAAACTTCTGAAGATAAAGCTACTAGACAGCAGTGGTAGTTGAAGGTACCACTGGTGGAGGATCTTTCACAGACACCAGTGATGTTCAAACTAACTCTGTGCAGAAAAAGTGGTAAATCACTTCTGAATACTCTTACCTTGAAAATCCTAAGATGAAACAATCCAAAATGAAACAAGGGAAAGTACCAAAGTTTGGATTCCTAAATCAGAAGGCACTCAACCAACTACTGGGGAAGAGCAAAGGGCGGGTACAGATAGTGCTGTTCAGTATTTACAAACAAACAAACAATGCATAGAACTGTCCTGTAACTGTTGAAATGTGATGGCCTGCATACAAAAAGAACTCAAATTATAAGGAAAATGAACCATTTTGATTGCTTATTACTTTGAATATTCGTTTTATCTGGTCATCTTCTTGACAGGTTACTAAATTCTCTTCTGGGAAACAATATCAGATTTTATGTAAGCTGAGCCGATTATTATTTCTTGTGTATGTAAAATAATACAAACTGAATCCCACCATGTTTACAATAGCACACTTTTGTTCCCCAAACTGCTCCCGCATTTCTCCTTTGTGTGCATCTGCTCAAGCAGGTTTTTTTCACAATCTGTTTTGTCCCATCTACCTTACCGTCTGGGCAACTGGGGTTCCATTTTGGAGGAGGTCGGACAACTCTCTGCATAAAAAGTGAATGTTCTGTTTTTCATAGAAGCTATTCTAATGACAAAGGGAAGAGAAGGGAAGAAGAATAATGCCCTATAAGTGACAAATCATAAAGATTTCTGCCTCTTTAAAATCTTGAGTAGAAAATAAATGGAGTGGGACGAATAGTGTTCTCATTATAGCCTTTTCTTCCTTTACTATATTGAAGTGCCCCAAGAGCTCTTAAACAGTGGTAGTTGTTTAGTTCAGATTACAAGTGGAAGAAAAAAGAATGGCAGACTAATATGGTGGGAAAGAATGTATTTCAGAAAAGATCTAATTCCAACTATTCAAGATAACTCCTGAATGATCTTTTTTTGAAGAAAAGGAAGGGCTTGGGGAACAATTAATTTGAAATGAAGAAAAGCAAAAAATAGTCACTATTCTTACCTTTTCTACTGTATGGCTCAGATGAATATTTCTCACAAGTATCTGATTATGTGCTACCTATAGGAACTGAACTTTTTTGAAGAAATGAATCTTTCCTGTCAATACTTTTCAGGTTCTGACACCTCCTCCTTGACATTGCTGCTACTCATGTATCCTTATTACTTTTTCACACCATGTTGCTTTGTAGGCTTATTTGAAATTAAGAGAAAATCCCCCTAAGTTTTTTTTAAAATAATAATTGACAGGTTTATTGGAGAGTTGTAGAGGAAGACAACTAATAGTTATGATGCAATCCTATGTATGCCTACACAGATGTTGATTCCATTGAGACCAATAGGACTTACTTTATTGTAAGTATTATGAAGTTTGATGAGATACATCATGGAATATATTTCCTAACATGAGAACATCTTTCCAATTGTTATAATATATAAATTAATGGAATTTCTGGAATATTACTGTGATTTCTGTATGGCCTGGACTTGTCAATAGCTTATTAACTAGTACCTACAATTAAAATTACTTACCTTCAGATTAAATTGCAGAATTGATTTCCAAAGGTTTGCACCTATATCTTTCTTTTAGGTCTTATGTGGCCAGGTAGGCTACTGAAACTTATTGTGGGTTAATGACTTCTATGGAATTATTTGAAAGGTTGATATGATTCAAATATAATTTCAGTGTTAAGAACATCTGCCTGTTTAATAACATTCTGATATAAAGGATAGTTGGGAAAGTTATACCTGCATTTAATATCTTATATTGAAATTTCTGGAATGTAAAAATCTTGCTTCTTATTGAATCATGTCCTTATTTTGAAGGAAAAGTTTGGTATCCTACGATAGTGATATCTCATGGGTGTAGTGCTCCTGGTGTGACTGAAATACATCTACATAAGTTTACACTACAAAACCCATTCTTGTAACTCGAAATTTCTTTTATACCGCAGCCATATGATTTTACAATTCATGTACAAATTGGTTCCCTTGTTAAAATGTTTGGGGATGATTAAACACACAGGATCTCTGTGTGCATATGAAAGATTTTGTTTCTGTTCTAGACTACATTTTTATTTTATGCCTTGTTATATATGCTTACTCATATTGCTCATCCCAAGAAAATTTAATACTACTTTTCAATTGCAAATGTACCATAATTTAAATTAATAAATTATGAGATATTTCTATATGTAGTAATCCCACTGGTACAGTATACAAATGATGGTTATGCATATCCACAATATTTTAAAGGAGAGCAAAATCACTGATTTGCCCATGGATATAATTTCTTTTTTGGAAAAGCATATTTTAAATGATAAAATAACTTCAATTAAGGTAGTAGTCATAACAACTACTTCACAGTATATCATCCTGAACTGGGACATCATATCCTTTTAGATTCCTAAAGCAATGGTATAGTTTCAGGATTGACCCCATGCATATACAATGTCATCTTCACTTCCCAGGAGACAGCTTCCTTTGACTATATCATGTTTATAAAGTGTGTGAGAGTGTATGTGTATTCTTGAATAATACCGGGGGTGTTCCTCATTATGCTTAGAAAAGTCAGAGAACTGGGAAGTCTGTTTCCTTTTTACTGTGTTGTGTTCTTAGCAAATACAAGTTTCTAAAAGATTGTTCTAATTTCAAAGCAATACTTTTGAAACCATAGCCACTTTATTATGAGGAGGACTACTTCATTCACTAAATAGTGAATTGATTCAGGAAAAGACTTACAAGGAGCAGTTGGAAACTGGATGAAGGAACACAATCCAAAAAGCACACTCTGTATGAATCTTAAAGAACATTTTTATTTAACACCATTCAGTCTTAGTAAAATTCATAGAGTGCAAAGGTCTGAAGGCAGCTCTGTAAGTACTTGGTACAATGCATACAGAGTTCCTACAACTT
This sequence comes from Varanus komodoensis, assembly GCF_004798865.1. Taxonomy (NCBI): domain Eukaryota; kingdom Metazoa; phylum Chordata; class Lepidosauria; order Squamata; family Varanidae; genus Varanus; species Varanus komodoensis. Next base: position 488,568 of record NW_025335641.1, read on the forward strand.
CAATTTTTATCTTATCAGAGTTTCTAAGTGTAGGAAGTCAGTTGGCACATTCAGTTGAATGTACTTACAAAGCCATCTTCAGACATTTGCAAAGTAGCAGGCATGCAGAGACACTTGGGCTTATACATGTGCCCAAATCCTTCTCCATATTTCAGTCCTAAATGCAACCTGGGCTATAGGCAGGGTATAGAGGTAAGCTGTTGCAAGTGCAGCTCTAATGTGGCAAAATGATTTCATGTATGAGCTGCTTCAACACAATAAGATGCCAGTGTGGTGTAGTGGTTAAGAGCATGGGACTGGGACTCAGGCGATCAGGGTTCTAGTCCCCGCTCAGCCATGGAGCCAACTGGGTGACTTTGGGCCAGTCACAGACTCTCAGCCCAACCTATCTCACAGGGTTGTTGTTGTTGTGGGAATAAGCTGGAGGAGGAGGAGGATGTAAGCTGCCTTGAACCCTTTGTAGGAAAAAGGCAGGATATAAATCGAAAAATATAAATAAATAAATAAATAAATAAATAAATAAGCACAAGGTCTGGGTTTTTCCCCCACTAGGATTATGTCTGGTTCCATTCTTCCTCTTTCTTTTGTCTAATATATTGGAAGCCTGAAGCAATGAGTAGACAGAGCTGCAAATTCTTATGGGAAGGGGAAAAAGCTAGATTTACTGCTTAGCACCTCGTCAGCTTCTTGGCATGGTTGATGCTGTTGCTGGCTGGATTTGGCTCCTTTCCTGAGAAAAGCCTGCCTGTCTACCTAAAGGAGGGAAAACTCCATTGAGGTTGTTTTGCCAAGGGTTCTTTTAAAGCAAGTGTTGACCCTGCAAGTATAAAACATAGCCATGAAGTTTTTTTGGTTTACCAATTTGCAATTTTACTTCTATTTTGCAGAGAAAGCTTCATAATACTTTCTGCATTGAGATTCAAGAAAGAATTAACTTGACATTTTTAAAATTTATTTTGTGAGATAAAAATATGGTAAATTTATTTTGTGAGATAGATAGATGGTAAAACTGCAAAAAATACTCCTTCATCAAACGTCGTCCAATAAGCTAAGCACCAAATAGCATCTACAAGTATTCAGATGGTCTATTCTACCCATCAAAGGATGAAAACTAATACGAATTATCATAATTCCTTTTTCATTAGCATTGATGGAATGGAAACCAAATCTGCTTAAATGGGCCTATTATCAAAATAGAATATACTCGTATTGTTTTAATAGGCTAAGATTCTAGAAAGTACTTTTTCTGTTGCAGGATGGAAAGCATATTACTTTTAAAGACAAACAGAATGTACATGTATCCTACTTCTGAGGGGAGCTCTTTGCATAATATTTTGAAATCTAATCAAGTATACATGGATTAACTTGCCAGAGTGTTCCATTTAATCCTTCCCTAGATTTTAAGATTAGCAGGATAAACAAGGCAGTTCCTGGAGGATCGCAGATAATTATTTAAGAAATAAATCAGCACATTATATTCCTTTTGATTAAGTTACTTTATAAGTATGATTGCTACTTTATGGGACATCTCCAATCACAAATCTCTAAAGCTTCATTTGAGATTTTATCATTCAAATGATAAAATACTTCTGTACGTAGTCAGACGATTATATATAAGATGAGATACCTAGCCATTCCTACAACATGGCAGTGATACCTAATTAGAATATTAGAATAGTATGCCTTTTCGGATTGCAAAACAACTTCAGTCCACTCTAATGAATGATAATTGGTGTAGGTTTGTATGAGTAAGTGTTCATTGGTAAAAATGAGTTTGTGATGTGGCACTTTGAGCCAATACAATGAAAAAGGCTTCTGTATAAAAGAGAGCATGCAGAAATTTATGGAGTTAGCACTTTTAAGTGGGCTAAGTTTAAGAGCGTACTCAGTGAATAAGAATTATGAAAGAAAGTTTAGAAAACCGACAAAGATGTTTATCCTGGCATGTTACACTACATCCACAATCTACTACCAGTTTCTAGCCAGTCTTTTTAATCTGGCTAATTCTTTGGACTTACATGTATTGAATTTTACCCCATTACCACAACACTAATTTCACAGACTTTCAGTGAATTTCCTTATTTTTATTTCTAAATTGTCTGTTAATACAGACTAGATTCAGCACAGGCATGTTTTATACCACCTGATCAATTGGTTTCCAAATATCAAGAAGTCTTCATTTTAAGGGAAGCAAATGATTATGAGATCTTTAGTATGTTGATCATTTTAAAATTACTGTTTTGTCTGATGATGTTTTCTAATGCATAATGGAACTTATTTCATTTTTAGGTGACCATGGCCAATATTGGAATACATGGAAATAATTCGTGGGAGTCATGTGAAACAATACTTTTCGGTCTCCGAATGGCAACATGGAATCAAATTTTAGATCCTTGGGTATACATTCTTCTTAGAAAAGCTGTTCTGAAAAAACTGTATGAGATTGCAAGGAGATTTTGTGGTGTACAGATCATTAATTTACATGCATGGGAACTCAGCTCCATTAAAAATTCTTTAAAAGTAGCAGCTATTTCTGATTCACCACTTCATTCCAAGCAAACAAACCAGCAGCTACTCAGTTCAACAGTGCAATAAAGTGAAACATGCACATTGAAATAATAAAGGGATAATGCTTCTTAAGCACCTCAAAGTTTGGTAGGATCTGAGTGAGTTGGGATTTTTGAAAATATTACTCCATTTAAGGATGTGTATCAATCTGTAGTTGCTATTCCAAGATGCTCACCCTCCAAATATACTTTTAATAAATGCTCATTATGTAGCAAATCTATCCAAACATCGTGCCAAACATGTTAGGATTCTGTGTAACATAACATAAATATGTATGAACAACTTGATGCACTTAAACAATGCCTAATCAAAAAAGTGCTGTTAAAAACAGAATGGTAAAGACATAAGATGATTTTAGTGGCTCAAAGTGATATCTGAATGAAACCATGGATTTTCTTTTTCTTTCTTTGGTAAAAGGCAACATCTATCCAATTAAAGCACATCAAACTCCCAGAGGTTAGCACCACTTTTAAAATAAATGGAGCCTCAGGTGCTTTTCTTTGGTTGCATCACATTGTACACACACACACACACACACACACACACACACACACACACAGCTTTAAGCACCATGAACTCCTGAAATTAAAAAATTGATTAAGATAGACCTCAGATGTAGCAAGACAATTTGTTCACCTGGATGACACTTAACAGGCATTAGTCCTAGACTGAAGAAAAAAAAAACTGATGATGAAATAACTTACAGTTAGAAGTGACTGTGAGTTGATTTAACTTTTATTTTCTCTTGCTATAACATTTTCACTTTTTCTTGCAAATGTGGAGCACATGGACTTGTCAAGCATAAGTTGAAAAATTTGTGGAAGGTTTCTCTCTAGCTAATGTAGTTTTTCACCTTGTAAGCTGAACTCAGTATAACAATTTAAAATAAATTGATATACACAGGAAATGGGAGTTAAAAATACATCTACAGAAATCAGTAGAATGTAATCAACTTGTTGCCTGAGGATTCAGTTTCACTGTATTAATTGTTAAAAATTCACTGTTTAACCACACTGACTACTTTAACTATAATCATGTTGCAAAACTTTAAAAAGATGGTACATCGACTCTTTTGCATAGTAAATATCTTGAGAAATACAAAGTTCCAAGTGTTAATTTCAATAGTTGAAAATTCTTTATATGATCATTCATTTTGGGCTTCTTTGGAGCCTCAGCTTAATATCATAAACATGAAAATAAAAATAATTCATGAGTTTAATAGATGTAAGTATTAAGCATGTAGCAATAATATATGTTTTTAAAAACACAACAGTTAGAACTCATAAGTGGTTATAACAGTAACATGAATTCTACAACATACTTGATTTGAGCCAGATCATATATGGTTAACCCTGGGCTATATATGGTTCTTTGCCGCTTTCTGGGTGGCCTTCAAAATCCTGGGAAATTCCACACAGCTTTTCCCTTCTGCATTAGATGAATGGCAGGTAACAAATCTATTAGTAGCATGGAAACAGCTGTCTCCATTGGGATAGCTGGGCAAGGGATGAAGTTAAAGAGTCACTCCCTCAGAGATCTTACTAAGATTGCTAGGTGGGAAATTTTAAGCTTCCTGTTCCACAGCAGGCTGTCTGCCTCATATTCTCTCTTTGTTGTGTATGTGATGGGTGTGACTATGTTTGTGTGTCCTGGCCCATCCTACTACCAGCCCCCAGTATAGCTCCCAAAAGGTTTTGTGGGAGCAGTGTGTCCTGCAAGTGGTTACCTATTCTTAAACTAAATAAAAACCAGGTATGATATATAACTGAGGCAGCATTAATAGTGATATTTCACACTGAAGTGTAAAGAAACTATTGGTGCAGGTCAAACTGAGTTTGGGGTAACCATGAATTATCCCATGTGTTACGAAGATCGATGAATAGAAACATGGCCTTTAAAAAAAGTGTTCAGTGAAATCAGTGTGCAATATAGTATCATTCCTGCTGCAATCACTGTAAAGTGGCATTGAAAATACCAAAGTGACATCGAAAAGGCATTCAGCCTATATTAGAGCAAAAGACAAGAGAAAAGACCAGGGCTTGGTCTACTATTTTCAAACTTCAGAGCTATACAATTTGTGAGAAGGTATTGAATGTACTCCACCAGCCATTGTATTGTGATCTGCCAGATGCTTCCCAGAAAACACCAGTAACAGGAGACTTGAGCTTCTGCTGGATTCTGCAATAGCAGGCTGCTGTTCTTGTTGTCTGCTGGTATATGACTCTGTTTAACAGTAGCTCACAATTTGTGCATACGTGGAAAGATGGATTGACTGAGCATTAATGATTAGCAAAGAGAACAAATTTAGCAACATCAAGTAACAGAATTCAATAAATATGTAGATGGTGAGGAGAGTGAACAACATTCTACTAGCAATTCACTCATCGTCTGCTGTTACATTAAATTAATACCATGGCTTTGTCTATGAGAGATCTGAAGCTTAATTTTTGATGGATAAGACTGCAGCTAGTGGTAAAGCACATGCATTGCATGCGAATGTTTCTAAGCTCCATACTTGCACTTGCTATCTGGATAGCAGCTGTGTAAAGAATAGATGGACTAACAGTCTCACCTCATATAAGGCAGCTTCCTTTGCTCTTGTTAGAACCTTTCCATGCAAGATCAATGCTAGTGCTCTGAGTCAATGCTACAATTGGGCTTTTCCTCGTAGAGAACATAACATCAGTGTATGTAGTGAAATGCTTCTGTTTTTGATCGTCTTGGGTGAAGAGTTTGTGTCGGCAACTGCAGATTGGTGTTCAGCTATACAACTGTGGAAAAGCTGGCTAGTGAAAAAAGAACATGTGATTGCTCCAATTTTTGTCATGTGAATGTTGTGTTTGTGTGTGTGTATTCATGGTGGCTGAATTTTTAAAAATGGTATATATTTGATGTATTTGGTTCTGTTTATTGAATGTGAGTTGCAGCACATCATTAAACTTACTACAACATGTCTCTCAAGTACTGATGTTTTAGACTGCTGAGGGAGAACAGATGCTGAGAAATGATTGTCATACTATTAAATCACAGATAAGAAATTTATTTGGCAGTTCTGTCATTTGGACATTTATTTAATGTTGACTCGATGTTCACTTTATGGGCTTGCAAATAAAGCTATTTAAATGTTGCTTCTTTTGTAATTTCTTCTCAGGAAACAGTATTAAAACAAATGGAGCATGGCATATCACCATTCGTATGTTTTCCACTATTCCTGAATAAAGGAATCATCTGTTACTGGTCCAGAAGTATCAGTTCTTAAAGTAAAATAATTCTGTGGAGTAAAGAATTGAGATTTTCTGGACATTGATAGAAAAGCATGTGGCTGGCATACACATCAGTTTGGACTGTTACATGATGGAACGCTTCTTCATACAAGTAATGATATTTGTATATCAGAAAACAATTCTAGCCTCTCTTGTATACTTGCAAAGACTTATTTAATAAGTAAGGTTATTTAGTCATGGGCATAGCAGACCAAATTCAATTTACTAGGTAATTAGGTAAACGTTTGCACAACAAATTTCCTCACTTTCAGTTTACAGGTCATATCCAGAATATGTATAGTTTTTGTGACCTAGCAATATTGGAGTGATTATTACTAGGGGCAAGCGGGACTGCATATAAATAGCGTACCCCTGTTCAGAGTCCCATTCAATGAGCCAAGCCATTTTCAAGATACTACTTTCCTTCCTTCACTTATTTTCTGTCCCCCAGTCTCTTCAACACTGAACATTTTGTGCCCATTGAGCATGCTTAGTCTTAACTGACCTGTTTTCATTGTTCCTACTCAAGAGTTGTCCCCTAAAGACTTTGGCAAGCTGTCGAGCTCCCAGAAACTGACTGATCTCTCCAATTAGCATGTCGATGGTTCTGTTTTGACTACTGAAGGATATTCAGAGTGTTATAGCTAACAGCTTAGTGTTAATATAGAAAAATTCAACTATGGGTGGGAGCTCTAACATAGTTATACAAAACTCACTTTTACAACAGGACCAGTGACTCATTTGCAACTAGATTTAAGCAACTTGTCCCTTCTAAAATTATATCTGGAATTTATTAGTAAACTGGTGAGAAATGCAGCAACATGACTGCATATTTTGCATATTTTGATAACCAGAGGAAATAATTTATTTTGAGGAACTAATAATTTTGTTAAATGGAACATTTACAAACCTGAGCCTGAGCAGCAACCAAAACTGACTCTGATAGAATGTAAGTATAGATGAATCTGTCAAATTCAGTTTCTCACAGTTTCCCATTCTTTTCAGTTTTAAATTCAGTTCATCTCAGACTCAGAGAACTTCTCTAGGGTTGAATTCATGGTATCTCAGACATTGGAATTACTTTAAAAAGTCTGTATTTGTTCTCTGAATGCATGCATTTCTGTCCAATGCACACATTTTTCAAGCAATTTTCCTAATATGATGTGTTTTGAATACTATGTCCCCTAATATAAGCATTTGTTCAATTGGAGACAGTACCGTAAAATTTGTAAAAATGTAGAGAATAACTGGGTTTTCCACATAGTAGTTCGAAAATGTGGAATGAGCAAACTGAATGACCCCCCACCCCCGTAACAAAAGGAAAAACTAACTGCATCAAGAAGACCAGTGGTACAAGGTGCTGAAATGCTGGACCCAGGCCCAGTCAGCAAAAGCATCCATAACTGTGACCAGATTTTCTTGAGAAGCTGGCTCTCTTTATACAAGGGGCCTCACACTCAGGCAGCATTCAAGGGCAGGATCTGTGAGAGAGGTGATGAATTACTAGTCTTCAGGCCAAAAGCCCCTTTAAGACATTCTTCAGAAGGGCAGGTTAGTCTGGCTCAACCAGTGTAATGCCCTCTAGATGTTTCCATCAATCCCCCAATTCCTGATGATTGGCCATTATGGCTGGGACTGATGGGAGTTCTAGCTTAAAACATCTGAAGGGCATTATGTCAGGGATGGCTGAAGTAGACCAAGAAGGAGAAAGAGCCACAAGTGTAAACACTTTTTCTCCTTGGAACTATTCTGAGTCCTCACCTCCAGTCTGAACATACCAGATTCCTATGGCACCCAGATGACATCTGAGCGTCCACTGGATATTTTTGGTTCCCCAGATGTGTGGTCAGAGATCTCAGAGACCTTGGAGCTGGGAACTGGAACTCCAACCCCCCTCCCCCTTCACTGCTGGTATAGAAGGAACCACACCAACTGCTTTCCAAGGTAGGAAAAGTGACCCTGGAGACAGGCAAAAGGGGTCATTTTAGGGAATGGGGGGGGGGGGAGAAGAATGAGAGCCCAGGATACAAGCTAATTTGATGCCTCCAGAGCCGTCTTTCTTCCCCTTCTGAGATGAAAAACAAAGCAGAATAAAATGCATGTAATGAAAAACACAGGCTAGGGGATGGAAAAGCCAAAAGACAGAACGTCTCCTGTGCTTCTTATGCTTTGCACTGGATGACCATAAGCCTCTGAATTTGGGGCTTATGGCCATCATGATAAGATTGCCCCCTAAGTTACCCTAAGGCATCTATCATGTCAAGTGGGCTCTTACCTGTGGTCAGGAAAAGGCATTTAAATGGTTTCTTAGAGTTCTAAATGAGAAATGTTAAACATTACTGAAAAGATAGAAATTGTAGCTTTTAAAATTTAGTTTATCATACCTCAGCCTTAATAAGACAGAATAAATACATACCTTCAATATTTCAAAATTTTAATTTACAGTGCTGGTGGATTTTAAATGAAATCCTATAGACATAAATGTAAAAAGTGGAATATTTTTGCTTTACAAGCAAATTTGCTTTACACTGAAGCTTATGGAACCTGGAATCTATTTGCACATTTTGTATAGATTCTATGGTAGCATCTCAGAATTAAATTCTGAAAACAGTACTAGATTTTCCAAGTGGTATACTGTTTTCTGTGCTACTCGGAACAGAATTTATTTTAAATATTCAGTTACCCATACAAACTAACGTAGTTCTCAGCATAAAAGCATTTCAGTTTTTTAAATACTTAAATGCAATTTAACTGTACTGAATAGATTTCTTTGTAAAACCTGCAAGATTGATATAGATACATGGCTACTTGAGTATATAGATGCAATCTGCTACGAATGAATTTAAAATGAAATGAAGGACAATTTCATCTAACAGACCATCTGCAGTGACTGTTGTGCTTTGAAGTGCAATCATAATATTCAACACATTTATGAGCAATCATCTAAATTTCAATACTGAATAGCATTTAGTTTTTAATGATTACAACATATGCCTTCAGCTGATTTAAATGGGAGGTCCAACCTTCTATAATTTGCACCTTTATGGAGGGATGTACCTGAGACTCTGCCTTATTTATTAACTAGCCCAATTATGAAGAGGCTTAAAGGAAATGTTTCTCTTTTAAACAGTGGGAGCATGGAATCCACATGCTTAATCCATATAAGCCTCAGAGGCTGACATGCCTCCTTTGCCTGGAATGATGTGTGACCCTGGTGATCTTTCCACTGCTGCACCACATGTCTTGTGTTTCCTCTAGATGTCTGATTTTGATCATGTGGAGCAGGAAGGGAGGAGGCTGGGACAGTGACTGGAGCTGGCATGAGCAGAGCTGGCTGGAGCCAGGGGTCAGACCAGGTGGCCTGCAAAGCTCCTTCTGACTCACTCTGTTTCTGTTTCTAGGACTCTGTGGTCCCAGCCTGCTTCCCTCCCCACTCCCAGCGTGCTCCTTTTTTCCTGTTCAAGACCTAGTTGCAACCCCTGGAGAAAGCCCATATGGTTCTTTCTGTGTTATGTGTGGGGTGGGGTGGCATGGAAAGCCAGCACTCAGACTCCTCACAGGTTAAAACAAAATGCGTATGCATGTGTGCAGAAGGCTTTGGGGTTTTTTTCCTGGCTTGCTCATCTGTAGTTGAGGGTTGGAACAGCTGGGGTTGGAGCATCTGGTTTGCATCCAAAAAGCATCAGGTTCAATCTCCGTATCTCCCAAGTGCAGCTGACTAGGAAAGCCTCTGAATATCTCTGTAGAGACAATAGTGTAATCCAAATGTTTCAGTTGTTAGTATTTATTAATGTTTGTAAACAGCAACAATTATTCAACAAACACATTTATTTTGCAATAACTTATTTCACATTCCTGGTTTGATTTTTCTCTAGAATATGGTTTGTTCTATTTCTTTCTTAAATGACTTTCTTTTTACTAAAGTGAATCATCTGTCCATCCTAAATTAAAAATTGAAAAGATAAGGTAAAACTGAAAAGGCAGTTCCTGGAATTACTGTTCAACTGAGGTATACCTTTCAGCCAGAATTACCTTATATGTTAACTGTATTTGCACAACCTGTGCAAAGTTGTCATTTTGCCCCAATCCAGAACATTTCTTTCAAGATGGCTTGCTTGAGAGGAAAAAGCCACCTGCCAGCCCATGGCTGGCATGGGGGATGTCATACCTGTGAAAGGCTGCCATATCATCTCAGTTGGGGTGACTTACTTCCTTGTGGGTACAGGGAAGTAGTGAATGAACTGTTTGGCAGGAATGGCAAAAATGCCTTGCTGCCCTTGTTGCTCTTCCCCAGGCTACTGACAGGGAGAGCTTCCCCACTGAAGTTCAAGCAATACGAAGAAGCAACATCAATGGCTCAGTGACGTCTGCTGTGATCAGGCCCTTGTTGCTCACCGCAGCTTTCCCCTCCATTTTTTGGAGATCACTTTTTCAAGCCTTTAAGTGCACAGACAGTAACAGCCTCTCCAAAGTGCCCAGGTGATATTGCAGCGGCTGTAACTGGTTTACTCCCTCCAAAAAATAAAAAAAGGCACAAGAAATTCATGCAGACATTTTTGTTACTTTTTAATAGTTGGACTTGTGCAAATGAAAAAAAGTCCACACCTGCAAGGGTCTGAGATGGGAAGCCTAGCCTGGATACGTAATATCCTGGGAGGTGTCTGCTGTCAAAGGGCAGTAGGAACCAACTATTGACATTGATCCAGATTCCAGAGAGGCTGCAAATTGGTTGCATATATACTTTTAAAGGGCTTGTGATTTCAGGAGGAACCGGAGGTAGTTGTAGCCACTAAATCTTCTAGATATCAGGCGGAGGACTAGGCAGGTGGGGGGAGGAGAACCCGTGGTGAGCCAGAATGTCTGTCAAGTGCACCATGGACTGTTCTGCAAACAACCAACCCACTGTGGTTGTTTGCAGGATAGTTTAGCATGATGTGTGAATGTGCAGGCCCTACAGCAAAATTAACAACATACATCAGACAACTATTCTTTTATGAGAATGAATTTCTGGTTTTGGCAAGCATTATTAGAACAGATGGTTTAGATCATTGTTTAGAACAGTATTAAGTAAGCATACAGAACCAGTAAACTTTCTGCATGATGGCCAAAGATATAATCTGAGAAATCATTACAGTTCAGGGAGCCTTATTTAAGCAGTGCCTCATTCCAAGAATGATCCCTGGACCTTTCCACAGATGTTGCTCATGGATGGTCCTGTGAAGCAAAAGAATTCAGGAATCCATCATGACCTCATGCGTCTTGCCAATGAGTAAGATGTGTGAAGTGCTTTTTTATTCTCAGTAAATGGGTTTTATGTGTATTTATTTTTTAGAATCCCTCCAGGAGTCATACCATGGATGAAAAACGTTACAACAGGACTTGGCCCTAAGACAAATGATAAACAGATGACTTTGGTTAGAGGCAGTTGTTCTATGCCTCAGAGACAGTCACTTCAAAAGGATGAGGACTGCACAGATGCAGAGTGAAGTTTTGACCCCCTAATACAAAAGAAATCCAGAACTGCAGGCACAGAATGGATAATGCTAAGTAACAAAAGTAGTCAGCAGACAGGATCTGCATTGGAACATAAAAGGGGCAATGCGATCCATTTCAGGCTTCCGTCCCATCAATTCCCTCTGTCCTAGGTATGAATGCTAATCAAAATTCTAGGTATCAAAATTAGGTCTGGGTGTTTGCATTTGAAATGGTCTAATTTAGGCCTCACTTCCTGACTCAAAATTTTATTGAATCTTTCTCCATGCCTTTTTTCTGCTGCCTTCTATATCATATCCCTTTCAGAAAAACAGCATTGACTTTGGCCAATTAATGGTCTGTTTTGAAGAAAGTCCTTTTCTTCAAGACCAGCATTTCCTTGAGCTCTCTGACAAAACTAGATTCTGAAGCTTTTAAAGCTTGTCTCTTTCCATGATCATCTGGTGACCCGTTGTGTCTAGAATAAAAATGGAAGCCTGTGAAGTTCAATATACATATTTTAATGTTATTCTGCAATTAAGATTGTAGGGAGGCATACATTCTTAGGCTTCCTTGCAACAGTGTCCACCTTCTAGTAGCACTATAGGCTGGAGCAGAGATGACTATTCTATGACTAGCATAGCAAAATGAATGGTGCAGTGTTTGCCCTAGGAAAGACTGAGCACCCGTTCTGCTCCCAGACAAATTGATAGAACATACTCAGGGGTTCAGTATGGGTTGACTTTGGGTTATTTTAGAAACATGGATTATTCTGTTGTGTGAAACCAGCCAAGGTAACAAATCATGGTGAACAAGCCAAAGTTCACAACCAAAAAACAAACCATGGTTCTCTTCACTGGTTGTTTGTGGTTAACAAGCTTTTTAGCACAGCTGTGTTCAAAAAAACATGATAACCCAAATTTTCAGCAAAACATGATAACCAAAATTTCCTTGATTCAGCAACCACCCATACTTAGTCCTTGAGGGTAGGTTGTCATATTGGCTGAACCCTAGTTAATCTCTCATATTGATTGTGTGGCTTACATAAATACTCCTGCAGTTCTGCTGCTGGAAAATATATCACAGCTTCAGGGAGATGTGCTGAAGTCTTGACAGAACAGTAACCTTTATTCCAGCTACAGTATGAACTTGAACACTGTTGAATGTAGGCATCCATCAGCATCTTATTTCACAGGTAGGAACAGCAGAGGCAGCAGCAGCTGTATACCTTCAAAAAACAATTTTAATTCAATAAACTGAGGTCAGTATAATCTAATAAAGTGTTAGAATTCTGACATATGTAACATTTTATCATGTTCTTTTAATCTTCCAATGACCAAGTTCATGTGACACAAAAACCTACTGCTGAGTATTTTTGTTGGTTGTTTAGTTACGTTGTGCAAACCCACTTGTGGTTGCAATAATTGATTCTTATCATGGTTCTTAATCATAATAGAACTAATGTATTTTGTTTGCTTGACTCATGATGGGTTATCATGTGATCCAAACTTGTTTGACATGACCCATCTTGGGTTTGGCTCCACAACAAGTTAGCTATATATCAAGAATAGCAAAATCTGTTTACTGCTCTGCATAAGCAGCCAGCCATTGAATGCCACTATCAGCTGTCCCAAAGTGCCCAAGAGGGGACAGCTGTTGGGGGTTTTCCTGAACCATGTGCACCACTCAACCAAACCCCCAAAAGTCTTAGGGTAGCATTGTACAATAGAAACTGTTGCTGCAAATTGCAGTTGCGCCCCATAGTCTTGGATCCTGTTAAGATTTGGTTTTCCAGGTCTCCCACAGAGCCTGTGGCAGGGATCACTTCGCCACCTCTTCTCTGTGGGAATTCCAGCTGTGCAGGTGGGGCATTTGTGCTGCTGGCATGCAGATGGCTGATACTGCTGCCCATGCTCTAGGTACCCCACTGTGGTGTGGTGGTTAGAATGTAAGACTGGGGACCTGGGAGATGCAGGTTCTAGTCCCCTGTGGCCATGGAGCACATGGGGTGACCTCTGTCAGCCTACCTTACAGGGTTGTTGTGAGGATAAAATGGAGCTACATAAGCTACCTGGAGAAAAATAGGTGGGGTGTAAATGCAATGTCGTTGTTGTTGTTCTCATCATCATCATCATCATCATCAACAACAACAACTTATACTGTCATATGCCCTATTCTTCTTTACTTTGCCCAAATTTCAAAATTCATTTGTTTCAATGGATCACGTTTTTGATGTCCACCCTCTTCAAAAGCTTTAGAGCTCCTACTCTCCATGTTAAAGTTGTGATCTGAGTTGAATTCCCTCCCACTAGAATAAAAACAGTGGGAGGAAAGATATAGCTTCATCTTCATAATGTGTTGTTTCACCCTTTGCTGAACCTATGTCTAAGTGCTCACCACTGGTTTCTTTCTACACATATGACACCAGCCCTCTCCATTCAATCACATTTGGTTGTGGTGTGTCACTTTTCTTAGTTCTCCTGGCTGTCCCATTAGAAGGGATCCTTAATCCCTCAGTATCTCCCATTGAAGAAACCCAGCAATCCTAGTCTATGAATATAAAGCCACTTCTTTTGCAAAAGGAATATCAGCTCACAGTCTATGACCCTACATTCAGGGTTAGTTACCAAAATGAAGTGAATAAAATACATAATATGCCTAAGAAAGAAAGAAAGGAAGGAAGGAAGGAAGGAAGGCATCACAAAGTTATTAAAATTGTGATGCTTTGAAATATTATGGCTATATCAAGCCAAATATGTCTTGATGTAGCCAAACCCTTTCAAAGGCAACAGAATTTCAACAAGAAATCCAAGAAGATTTTTAATGAGTAACATACTTACGTGAATGCAGCTTCTCTAGTTAAAGGCCATATAAATATGACAGCCATTTGTAATTCAGTGCAATGGGAGTGAATTACTGAAGCTTTATGGGCATTATCTCATGTAATGGATTTGAATAAATAAACCTAGTGCTGGAAGTTACTGGAACTTTGCCAGTAACTTTCTGAGTTTACTTGCTTGTCTCAATGTTGGCTCCACACATCCCACACATCACAAGTTCAACACCTATGACCTTGGCCATGGCTATATTGCACAGAACAAAAGCAAACAAGTGTGGGAAGCCACACCATATTTGCAAAGCAGATAACTTCAGATGACTGAGACAAGTAAGTTGAGCCACAGACTAAATGGACATATAAACAGACTGTTCAGGCTGGCAGTGGGATAAACTTCCTTCTTAGCCTCCAATATTGTAATCAGAATGCAGGAGGCCCCATGTGCAAGCCAATCTGTCTGGGTTCAGACAACATGGCAAACTAGCCCAGCATATAAGCTGCCATGGTTTATTGCAAGAAGAAGAAAGTGGGTATAAATGTAATCACCATCATCACCATCTTCTGTTGTGTAAATGCAGTTTTTCTGTGTGCATGTGGGTTCATACCATGAAAACAATTCTGTCAGGTGTACCAATGCCTCCCATTTTCTTCTTGAAATCGGTGTTAGCTTATCAAGGAATACGGTGCTGTGCTGATAGTCTAATCTGAATGACAGCATGATGGCAGTAGCCCCTTCCTGAGCAGGTCCCAGGCTCAGCCCCAGTATCTTTCAGTAGAATTTGGAGAAGACTTCTGTCTGAAGAGCTGCTGTCATTCAGTATAGACACTGCAGACCTGCACGGACCACCGGTCAGACTTTGCATAAGGCAGTTTCTTATGAATCCATGGCCATGTAAGGTGAGAAGCAAGAGGGAAGGGGACTCTGGTATTTCAGTGAGAAGCAAGATTTGAAAGTTTACTCTCAGCTCATTATCTTTAAAAGCAGTGTATGGGAAGAACCACATGATACTTTGATATGTCTTTTGGATAACTCTTAAGAATCATAAATGTAGAAAGTGCTGAAGAACAAACATGTTCTCCAAAAGTCTTGCTCAATCCTGAGCGTAAAACTTATTGGGCAGGGTTGGGATTAAAGGAAATTAATTTTCTTAATGACCAATTAATTAAAAATGTAGGGCACCCAACCAGTGCAGTTGTTGGTAATCTATATACACTTAAAACTAGGATATTTACCATGTGAAAAAGGTGAAAAATAGTTTGTTGGGGTACTGAAACTTTTAGAAATGTGCCTGTTTGTGCTTTCTTTGAAGGCTCAACTGAACCAAACTGCATATTGTGTTAGAAATCTCCTCCACGCCTCCCCCTTCAAGAACAGATAAAAGCAAATGGTGAGGAGATCTAAATCTGCAAAATGCCACACCCTCATCCAGTTTGTCTATTGAGTGAGCACAAAGGGGAGTGGGGTCAACTGGTAGGCCTGTGGCTCAGTAGATCACCGAGGTCTTCTAACTTCCTATGGCTCAATAAGGCTGACAACCGAATTCTCTACTCTCACATTTTTCAACTGCACACTAAAATCAGGAACGCTTAGGAGAAAACATGAGAGTATTTGTGCAGAAAAACAGTACTGAAAGAAAATTTCTGGTCTGGGCATATTTTCAGTTGTTATGCACACATAATTGCTCACTCATCGTCATCCTCCAGTTCTGTTTTGTTTTAGCTTACGGAAACTTCAGTATTAAATATGATTTGGAAATCATGCTACGAAAGATTCACGTACTTTCATAATTCCACTGTATTATGTAATAGAACACAGAAATGTTGAAAATGAATAACCCTGGCTGGGGGTGGGGCAGCATGCGTAAGGAACCAACCTTAATCCACAAGTAATCCAGAAAAAGCCCTGGCAAAATGGTGGTTGAAAGTTTCATGTAGACGAGCCCTGGATCCATCCCTGCTTTTCTTTTGCATTTGGCACTGGTTGGTGGATCCCAGAGTTCTATTAAAAACAGACAAAGAAGCAAACTAAAGAAGATGATCTTACGGGCCCAAAGTCTATGTGCCCCCCTGCCCTAAACAAATTCAGAAGATCATGTGGCTGCTTTTAAATAAATAAAAATATAATTCTTGGAGAATCACCCAGGAATATGATATAAAATCCAGAAATCTGTTTTGTTTTCCACAATGGTGAAAAGATCTAAGACAGGGGTCTCAAACTCAACTTACCTGGGGGCCACTGGAAGTAGAGTCTGGGTGAGGCTGGGCCGCATCAAGTATTCCACCACCGCGGTGGTGCTGGGCCGCTCATCCCGCGGCCGGTCCGGGAGCCACCGGCGCTTTGAAGGCCGCAGGGCCCCTCCCCCGTGCCCCGCCCACCCCAGCAATTGGCCCGCGGGCCGCGAGTTTGAGACCCCTGATCTAAGACTATACAACATATCACTACTATGGAATTAGTGAGTAAACTGATGTGAATTAAACATACAGTTTGCCTAAGTTGCTTTCAACGAGAGAGAGAGAGAACAGAAGAAGGAAGGAAGGAAGGAAAGAAAGGGAGATTTCACATATGTTTCTTATTGCATATGGAATCCAGATATTTTCAACGGGGGGGGGGCATTGTTAATGATTAGGGGAGGATGGAAACTTCCTGAAATGAAAACCCTAATCCTGACCCTTGCCTGGTAAATTCATAAAATTACTGGTGGAGTGAAAAATAACTTCCCTGAATAACTGCTTATGGCTTAATCATTTATTGCACACCTAAAGCACCTAAAGATTATTTATGCTAACTCTGTGCTTTGTTATGGCATATAACCTCTTTAATGCGGCATTTTTGAAATGAGAAAGAATGCATATACTTGCTGTCAGAATTCATTTTCAAAAGCAGGTTAAAATTTCAGTACACTCTTACCTGGGAGTAAGTCTGATTGAATTCCCCAGGATTTGCTTCATAGAAGGCATATATATGATTGCAGTGTTAATGACTCCCTCTTAGATACACACCTTACCTTGGTTAGGTGGTTGGAGGGTGTCAGTGAAGCTGATAGCAATGCCACCAGGCACCAAACTCTCTTATCTGGTTGGTTTCCCAGCAGGATTACCCAGGGCAGAACGGTGAAAGCAGAGACACAGGACTGAGGAGACACTTCTGTAGGGCAGCTACAGGGAAGCAGCAGCAGCAGCTGAGGGCAAGTCTGGTTACCATTTACAGATAACAATAGCGATGTTTAAGCACTGTTAGTCCTGTGCAGAAGGCGGCAATGGCAAACCATTTCTACACACTTTTACCTTGAAAGCCCTATGATGTAACAATCCAAAATGAAACAAGAGATAGTGCAGAAGATGCAACTCACAGGCCAGAAGACACAACCAACTATTGGGGAAGAGCAAAGGACAACGATGAATAATGATGCTGCTAATGACACAATGAGATCCAAGCTGAATGTGAGCCTAGTGGCTGATATGCTCAGATGTGAGAAGTCAGCCTGTGCACAACACATACCAGTGAACCATGGAATGTGAGAAGTATGAATCAAGAAAAATGGGGAACTGTATCAAAACAACTGCTTTGTTTCCTACTTTTCCATTTCAGTCATCTATGATTATCAGCATGTCTTATTTTGTTGTACTATCAATTTCCTCTTGAAAACTTGCACAAAAGTTTTCTCTTTCTTCCATCTGTTGTTGGAGTGGAAGATTGAAAGACGGTTATCTTGACAGGTGTTCTGAGAATTCTGACTGATATTATTTGGCTGGACTTTGCAGTATAGCCCTTTAATGTATATGTTATATCTTGTCTCAGCATTAGATGTACTCTGCCTCTTTGAAGTGTGTCATTTCCAGATTAAAACACTTCATGTTTGCCTGACTGAAAATTTCTCCTTCAGCCACTTTCCTTTGCTCACACCAAGTGAAGCGATGTGCAGACATTCCATTTCTTGCTTTACAGTTTCCAGTTGCCTTGGTTCATGCTTGCCATGTAATTCTGAAAATGAAAGAAATACTTTTTTCACATGTGTACTGTGCCAATCTGCTAGTTATGTAGCAGAAAAATAGGAAAGGGGATCCTGTCAATATAGTCTAATATGTAATGAAATTGAAAGTAGATTCAATGGAGTGTTAGCAGATTAACAGACTTGTGCAGAAAATCTCAAAGCAGACGTCCTTTGAATAGGTGCAAGCAAAATCGATGCTATTTCCAAATTGCCCAACTGTATCCAAACATACTATTCAATTTTTCTAGATTTAAGGTGTGACATAGATGCTGCCTTGGCCATTATTTGAGGGAAGGATGGGAAGCAAATTTAATACACAAATAAGATGGGGCTGTGACTGATTCATTTACATTCTATCCCTGAAGGCTTTCTGTCAGTATAGAACCAGTGCTGTCAGGAGCAGCTTAGGAGCCTGTTGTTGGGAAGGATTGCCATAGCCATGTACCATATGCGTCACACTGGATGCTCTATAAAAGCATGGATGCACATTGTTCTGGTCACCAACACAGCTACCTTTTTTCCAAGAGCCTTTAATCGGCACTGAAACAAGGTGGGGGTGGGGGAACCAAAACCCAAACCCAAAGTCAAACAAGTTGATTTTCAATCTTAAGAAGAGAGTATATTCACATAATTACCTGTTAACTTCTCCACATATGATAGTGTACTCAGAACAATCTTCTGAGCAAAACTGGTTACCTAAAAAGGAGTGATATATGCCTAGACAATCTTCAGGAATCAGAATTAAAATAAAAACTTAAAATGATAGTTTTGGTGGCTCAAGAACTAGCCATATTGTATTATATGAACTCCTGGCCTTTTAAGAACAGTATGGCAGAAATAGATTTGGCAGCTTTTGCCTTCCACTCTCATAATAATACTAACAAGTAAAAAGTGCTTGACTTAGTTTATTAGTTTTCTATGCCACTTATCTGAAAAAACAGCTTCAGCCATCTGAAGAGAATGTTAACAATAAATCAGTTATCTAATGCCATTACCAAAATTTTTAAAAATGCAATACAAAAATTCTAAACTATCAAGTCAAGGATAAAAGGTCATATGGAACATATTAGGATCCTCATAACTTTTGAAAGCCTTCCTGAAAAAAAAGAAGGGCTTACATTGCCAGTCTGCATTCTGACATTTCAGTAGAGCTTCTATGAAAATGAATTCTTCACCATGATAACCATTTCGGAAAGGACTGTGCTGAACAAGTCTAACCTGACACATTCGGTTCTTCAGTTCATACCATGACAGTACTATTGTGAATAAATTTCATACTGGCTGTGAGTAAGATGGGAAATGTTCGCACAATGTACTGTGATAGAAACAGTGTGACTTTCATCTAGATTCCTACTTTTAAGCAGAAATAAATGAAAAATACTCAGGATTCTACATAAGAACAGAAGAAGAGCCATGCAAGATTGAAGCAAGAGTCCATCAAGCCTAGCATTCTGTTCACAGTAGCAAATCAGCTGCCTGTGGGAAACCTACAAGAAACACATGACCAAAACATCTCCTCCTATCCACATTCCTTTGAAGCTGATACTGTTTCTGATGTTGCAAGTAGCATGCAGCCATGGGAACTAGTAGCCACTGAATTTGCCTGATCCCTCTTTATATCTTTCCAAATGAGTTGCCATCACAACCACTTCTAGAAGTACATTCTTCAGTTTTAACTATGTGAAGTCCTTCCTTTTATTGGTCCTGAATCTCCCACCGATCAGCAGGACTCCAATGATGGACGAAGTGACTTTATAATTGGATTATAACAGCCATGCTTGCTAACTGAGCTAAGTACTGCATTAGTTTGAGAGTAGATAAATTAACACTTTTTTCTTAATTATCTTGGCTGCTGTGAAAGATGTAGAAATTCACATTCCTGATGGTTAGGTAGATCCTTCAGAATATGATACAGAACATGATACCTTGAGATAGATATGAAGACCAGTCTAGATTCTAGACAAAAACCAGAATATTTCTTGCCATGTAAAGATGTAATCTAATTTTTTTATATCCCATCTTTTTCACTAAGTGAATTCAATGTCGCTTGCAGAACATAAGCCTATAACACTGTCACAGGAGCTTTCTTATAATATGTTTGAATATGGAATGTCTTTAACTTTCTTAAATCTCTCTTTCTCTCAGTATGTAATTCTGCCACCGAGAATTTTATTTCACTTTTCTAAATTAATTTCTCCCACAGTATTGTGCCCAAGCTGTAAGGCTCCTTCACTGGACTATGTGGTCCTGAGGATGGGTCACTAATATTCAAACAGCCTATGACTCTGAGTTAACAATAAACAAAATAAAACTGTTTTTGTACAATGACCATATTGGTTTCAAGATATTCAGTAACTTATTTCTTTAGTTAATAAAACAATGTATATTAATGACTTCTGACTGAGGTAGCTCATTCTTTTTCTTCACACTCACCTTTTTTAAGTTAAGAAAGGGTTGGCATATAAGAATGATTTTAATGATATATGGGGCTTGTTTATTGAACACGTATCGATAAAAGTGAAGGGTAAAGTGAAGGTGTGTTTTATTTATCTTCATTTAATCTTTCCCTTCTGCATTCATGTTTTTGTCAGCTTCTATCTCTCACAACCTTATAATACTTGACTATATTAGGTTCTGACTCTCTCTAGTTGCTAGTATGTCCTCCAAGAATTCTTTAGAATCTTAAGTGCTTTGACAGCACTACCTGAGAAGGCTGCCTCTTTGGATTCTGCAGACCTCAGACTGACCACAACTCACCTGTTAACTGCTGATTGACAGATAACTTTTTGTCTTTTCTCTCCTTTCCTCACGTGCCTCCAAGGTCCATCCACACACTCTCAGTCACCAACCAATCACCTCACTCACTCATCCCACTGTTTTAGCCCCTGCCCCCCTCACTCTTCTGAAACATGCCATTTAAAAGAACACACACAACATTTTAAATCGCTACAAACACAAGCTCTTTAAATTATAAGCAACATCTTACAAAACAGATGTGATGAGGATAATGACAAATCAGGAAAAATGCAACCAAATTACTCTTTAAAAAGTAATAAATTCCATCCAGAATGAAGTGTTGCAGCTTGATGGGCTGACAGGAATGGCATTTTGCAGAGTAGGAGCCACTATAGCAACTTGCGGCTTTCCAAAACTCGGACTCCCTAGATAACCAATAGTGAGCTTGTTCTCACTAGTAGTCTCTTCTACCTTGCAAAGCCATGGAAATCAAGAAATGGCCTCAAAATCAGCACCTTAAATCGAACCTTGGAATCAACAGGCAAGTATAATGAAATAGGTGCAGTAGGTATAATAAGTTCTTGACACCTAGACCCTGCCAAAAATCTGTACTCTGCCTGGATTGCTGATAAGATGATGGAGGTTGCAGGACTTTTCTCTCTCTCTAAACATATTTAAGATTACACTCTCACTTGGACTAAGGCCCATTGAAAATTATTCTGATATCCCGCTACAAAATAAACTGCAATAACTGGGAAAGCTGTTTATCCCAGAATGTGAATCTAAACTATGAAAGGACTGGATATCCATGTTGCATTGAAATTACTTTGATGAAGGAGTAAGGCTCCTTGGGACTTGCTTTTGAAAAAATCTAAAATGAGTCAATCAGGTTTGGGGAGCCTTGAATGAACAAGCACCATGGCAGTGTTTGCCATTTGGGTGGTTGCTGACTTTCCTTTCCAATGTAGTTTTAGAATCACTTGTAATGGTGTACTGGAGAAACATAGAAACAGAGTGAGTCAGAAGGGGTCTCCTGGGCCATCCAGTCTGACCCCTGCTCCAGCCGGCTCTGCTCATGACATGCCTACCATGCGCACATCCAGCCTATCCTTGAACACCCTCACCGATGGGGCCTCAACCACCTCCCATGGTGGGCCATTCCATACTGTTGGGGTCCTAACTGTCAGGAAGTGCTTCCTGGCATCTACATGGAAACTTGGGTATGGCTTTAATGGAACCTAAAGCTTTTACTTACAGAGTAGATGTGGCCATGTGGTTAGTAGCTATATCCGCAGGTGGTCTTTAGTAGAAACTATGCTGGCATAACAAGTGTCTGTTGGCATTTACTACTTTTCAGCCAGTTCTCTTGATCCTATTTTGTTGTTTTACTGGAAAGTGAACTTTGTCATTTAGAACTATTATGAACTACCTCCTTTAAAACAGAACTGATCCAGAGCACTCTGCATTTACCAATGTTCTGTCTTCCCTGCTTTGTGCAAGACATTCAGTTTGACGGACGGTATAATCACATTTTATACTTGTTACTGTGCTGCCTTGACAGTACAAGGTCTTTAACAGATTAAAGAAGTAACGGAACATTGTAACAGTGCAGAATTGAACCCTGGAAATCCATTGACAAGTGACACATTTAGTTTTTTTTAAGGAAGTTTTTTTTTAAGAGTTCTTTGTTTGCCAGCTTTTCATTTTAATCTTTTATTGGATCACAATGTGGGATAAAGCAATGCTGATTTTAAATGAAAATGGCTGGAGATTATAAAACACACTGGCTGAAGCAATAGTTTAGTAGTAATAGTAGTAGTAGTAGGCATGTGTGTGTTTTCATTTGAAGTAAATTAAATTTTGAGCAACTGAGGGACTTGCAATTGTTGCAGAACTCTGATAATCTAGTAGACTAAAAGCTCAATCCTTTGCACATTTGGTCAGAAAACAGACCTACAGCTCTCCTTTTGCCCGAGCCATATGCATAGCTGTGTCTTAAGGGCAGAACTACACGAACCCTGAGGTGGTAACAGAAAATGACAGCCTTCTAGTAAGTTCTGCTGCTGCTTTCCTTTTTTTTTAATGCATGGTTCAACTTCCCCAACATTATTGCTCTTCTGATTCTTTATACCCACCAATGTCAATTATTGAGCATGAGGGAGGAAAACACACAGTGTAGTAATGTGAGGAAATAGGGTAAATTGTACTATATAGGAGAAGCAAGAGGAGTACACAAAGCATGGCTCCAAGTTTGGTCATACCAGTATGTTTTTTTTGATGCAAAGTACTATCAAAATAATGTGCTAGCATTTAAACATTTGATTTTTGGTCAAGTATTTGATCTTTTTTCCATTCTGTTGCAATTTAGTTTTGTTTATGGTAGCCCCATTCACTTTGTTTTTCATTCTTTGCTGTCTAGAGTCCTCTCTCTCTCTCTCTCTCTCGCTCTCTCTCACCACTATTTTCTGTTATTCACATATCATTAATCTTGCTTTACATTTATTACAATGGAGGCCCACCTTATTTCAGGTTTTCTGTCCAAATGGCACAGAGTTCTCTAGGGTTGTAATAAATCCCAATAAGGTCTGTATAAGAGATCTCTTTTTATAAGCATTTGAAAAAGGGTGATGTTTTCCAAGCCCCATTGCTTTGTCATTTGGATGGGCAGTTTATTATGATTTGTCACTCCAAGGGCAGTCCAAGTTTTCCATCTAGGTGTAAGAATTCGTATTATTTGCTAAGCAGTGCAATGCAATATCTTTGTTAGTTTTAGGAATTTCCCATGAAGGAGAAATTAATGGTAGAAATGAAAAAAAAAAAAAGATGTTTCATGAACTCTTCTAACTTATTTTTCATAGAAATGAATTAAAGTGAATGGATGTACATTTATTTCCTTTTTCATTTTGTTTAAAAATTAATACAAACCTTACTAGCAACATACAGCTATGCCTATAATTCCCAGGCAGCCATAAAAATGCATAAACAAACAGTTTCTGGAGAACAGACATGGAGTAATTTTTCCTTTATTTCCAAAATTACTGGATTTCTGTGTATTTCTGAAGTATGCCTTTTAGCAAGTTCACTGGATAAATATGGATTTGTTAAAGCTTACTTAAGGTGCAGTTGCAACGGGGGGGGGGGGGAGCCTCCCACATTGTCTAGCCTTTTCTAGCTAGCATGAATGGCTAAGTGATTCTGGAAGCTGTGGGGCCTGCTTTTGTCTAAACTTGCATAGGGGTCCAACCTAAATCATTGTCTGTCATTTCTAGGAAAAATAAGACTGGACTTAGTTTTAATGGTTTTCAATGTGCAATATTTTAAGTTTGAAATATGTATTAGATTTAATATATGGTTCTTAGATTTAATGGCTGCATTAACGCATTTAGAATAATCTCTCATTTTATTCTCCTCATCTTTTGTGTGTTGTTTGAATATTGTTTGTGAGTCAAGATTCATGGGGCACAATCCTGTGGGCTCCTGACATTTTCTGGTGACCATAGGATAGGTTGGAGTCCCAGCTATGCCCTTAAAAAAACACTCTGAGGTCAGAACTGGGAGTCTGATGTTGTAGGGTAGTCTTTGTTCCTTTAGAGCTGGTGCAGTTCTGTCCAAGTCATCTGGAGGAAGATGGAAGCCTGGCTTCAGAGGCAGCATGGGGAAAAGGTGTTCTGGGGTATTGGATAGAATATAAAGGAGCAAAGCATCACAATGCTCCAAAGAATCCTTGCAGTGCCTTAGTCTCTCCATGCAAGTCATGGAAAAGCATTTAGATGACTGAAATGAGTCATTTCCATGAAAGGAGGGAAGCGTGGAGCCAATCCTAGCTTCCATGCTTCTCTCATGTTCCATAGGATGCCTATACGCCTCTAAATACAGAGGATTATGTGCATCCACACTGGATTGTGCACTTAACATATGTCTCTTATTTGATGCATATTCGGTGCTTAGGATTCACTTTATTTAAGGCATTTCTATCCCATCCAATACAAAAGTCTCAGGATCAGGGTGACTAATCTGTATCTTCTTTGGGAGGTGAAACTTATACAGTGGATCATTCCTTATGATGACTGATTAATGGACTTCCCTACACAAAACATTTATTGTAGTCTTGTAACCTCTCACTAGCAGAGGTATGCATGGCCTTTCATAGCATTATTGTCCCATTAGTTTTAGCAGGTTTTCTTCTTAGGATGGGGTAAGTCTGGTATTAAATTCTTAACCACAACATGCCAGAACAAATGATTTATAAACATTTGGAAATTTGCTAAAGTGCAGCTATACCTCAGTGCTCCTTCTAATTAGTTAATAGACTATATAGAAAAGAAGAGAAATGCAACCCCTTGGAGCAGGAGCAGAAGCAGGTGCAAGAGAATAAAAACTGGATAAAGAATGCATTTTTAAACCCTTCATAAAACCCTAAATGTATAATAATCTTACCCTGATCTTCTACTATTAGAGGATGGTATTTAAAAAAAAACAGTTTTGAAGAGTTTGTCCAAATAATACTGGATCATACACAGGACTTTTAACTGAGCAGATGGGATATGGTACCGCGTTCCAGGCATGCCTGCACTCACCCATTACTATATCTGTTCTGAATTTGTAACATAAGATCTACCTTTGGCCTGGACTTTGTGATGAAATAGGCCTAGGAATCTGCATGAGCTCTTAAGTAAAGGAGAAACCTGGGGGAAAAAATTAATGAAACTTCGGTCTGTGCTCCGAGCACTACTATTATATCAATGCTCATGTATATCTGCATGGGCCTTTTAAAAGAGAATAGGTACCTTAGCCCTCTATATTTCACAGTGCCTGTGTGAGTCACACACTGATATCTTATCCAAATCATCAGCATTGCAGAGGAAGACAATCAAAACCTGAGCACGGGTGACATGGCAGTAGACCGCATTGCATCAGGAATCCATGCCAAATGATTCTGCATCATCCTCACCATCTCCTAGCTCAAAGTGAGATAGCGCATAGCCTGCCATCTTTATTGACCTGTTGTGATATCCTGGGACATAAGTTTTGTTTTAGTGGGCAGTAAATCTATGGAAAGCTGTAGACAGTTATATTTGAAATAAAATATTTCAAATATTTTCAAATAAAAACTAACCAAAATCTAGTGCACCTGTCAAATGGGAATGGAAACTGTAAATCTGTATTAACATAATTGGCTTTTCCATAAATCCAAGTCATTAAAGGATTTGTGAGCTTAGCATTTAATAGATTTGGCCCTCAAACTTGGTTACAGTACTTATGAGCAAGATTTCAGATTATAAGCACTTCCCTCATATCCTTATTATTGCAGAGTTTATATCTCTGAAGCTCTTAGCTATACTCCCTTCATCCAGAAATAAAAGAACTTTAAAAATGTGTGTCATTTGTAGTCTCATTATTTGTACAGGGGTGTGGTGGAAAAATTTCCTTGTGAGCTGAATACTCTTGGGTTCTGTGTGTGACTTTTAAGGTCAAAGATGTTAGAATCTGCCACTTCCCAAACCAGAATTCTAACTGTGATTACTGCATTCTACCTAAGATCCCCAAAATACTTTATTCACATGCATTTAATTATGTACACACACATTCATTCAGTGAACACACAACATGGTGGTGGGGGAAGGATGAATTCAGCTCCGCTGACCATGCTCTTTGGTGGCTACACATTCAGCAGTAGCGTGATGGGCCCTGTGCACACACAACTCCTCCTCACAATTAGGAACTCTGGCTAAACCATTAGTGGGCTGTGGGTTGGGATTAGTACCTCATCAGCCTGACAGTTACTAAACCAGTGGAGGGCTGGGAGTTGTATTTTTACACCTCATAAAAATAGCAGATGGGAAGGCCATTAACTATTGCATCCATGAGATGGCTCATAAGCACCATCAGAAATATAACCTAATTTCATTAAGCAGTAGTGGCATTTAGAACATGTTCACTAAAAAAAAAGTGTAGTCACCCATTCTGCACCTTTGTTTATTTATTTATTTAGAAAGCTTCTATGCCGCCCCATTCGCCGAAGCCTCCGGGCGGCTTACAACTGAAGCATTAATAATGTACTTATAGTGATTTGGTGTGGCAAAATGAAATGACATGAATTCAGTGAAATTGCAAAAGGAAGGTAAGTAGCAGTGATTTCACTCTTTTGGGTGAATCCACAGTCCTTTTTTTGTCCATTTAATGCTTTCTTTTTTTTTTCTCTTGTTCCAATTTCTTTAAGATCAGCTCATAATTATCCTCACTTACTTACAGTTAAATAAGCCTTTAAACAAATGGGAATCCTAAACAGTTTTAGCACTGCCCTGAAGAATGTGAATGTGCCATTTTCTTTGAATTACTGTAAGCCGAAAGATGATTCCAGTGGGTATGATCTACCAGTCAGTCATCACAGTGGTATGTTACTCCTTCCTTATTGTGTTTTGAAACACTCATACTGAGTAAACCACAAAGGCCAAATCTTCCCTAAGAATCCCTTGTACTCCAACACTCTTAACACTTGCCTTTAGTGTATAGTTGGCACTATGCTAGTGGCATTGACACCACCAATTCATGAGCAAGCACAGAATACCATATGAGATGTTTTAGCTCAACAGAAATGGCAATCTATGTATTTATTGGGTTCACAAAATCACTACAGCCCACAAAAGGTTGTCTAAACCATTATGCACTGGGTAGCTTTTGAATATTCAACTCACTTCCAGGACATTTCCTGCCATCCCAAACCACAGAGAGTGGGTTGGCGTACCTTTGTCCTCAGCTGGATGTTTCAATGATACAAGGGAAAAAAACAGATGACCTGAAGTAGAGCATATGGTTTGCATGTAAAAGCCCAGGTTAAATGTTAGGTATCTCTAGCTAGCAATGTGTGGATTTTTTAAAAAAATATTAACATGCTTATATCCTGTCTATACCATCAGGTCTCAGGATGGCTCAAAACTAAGTAGCACAATTAAAATAGCATGTAAAACATATACTAAAATTCCTGTTTTAAAAATACCATCAAACCTCAAAATGCCAGGTAAATAAAAAGGCTTCCCTGGTGCTGAAATTAATAAAGTGTTGGTGCCAGGCACACCTCTCTGGAGAGCAGGTTCCAAAGCCAGGTTGCTACCACAGAAAAGGCCCTTCTTCGGGTAGCCACTCTTCTAACCTCCTTCAAAGAAGAACCTCAGTGGAAGTTCTTAAGACTCAGGCAGGTATATGTGAAAGGAGAATCTCCTTCAGATATCCAGGTCCTAGACAGCTGAAGGCTTTATATGTCAAAGCCGATACCTTAAACTGGGCCTGGCCTCAATTGGGAGCCAGTGCAGATGGTACAGGACTGGTGTTATATGGTCATGACTTCTGCTCTGTGTCAATAGCCTGGCTGCTCTATTTTGTATCAACTGAAGTATACAAGGGTAGCTCCACATACAGCATGTTACAAAAGTCCTACTATTACCAGAGCATTACCAGTACCAGAGTGTGGTTCATTGTTACTGGGATCTGCTCATTCAGGTAAGGGTGTAGTTGATGGTCCAACTGAACCTGATGGAAGGTGCTCTTCACCACAGCAGTCACGTGGAAGTCCAAAGAGAACTCTCGGTTGAGGAGCACCCCCAAACTACACACCCTTTTAGGGGATTGCAACCCCATCCAAAATAGGGAGATATTGCTTACTGTGAAAGCTGATCCAACAGAGCCAAAAGAACCTCTGTCTTATCTGGATGAAGTCTCAATTTGCTGACCCTCATCCAGACACTGATTCAGAACAGTCACCATCTCACCTGGATTAGATATAAAGGAGAGGTAGAGCTGGGTGTCATCAGCATACTGGTGACACCTCAACCCAAACTTCCAGATGACCTCTCCCAGCGGTTTCATGTAGATGTTGAATAGCATGGGGGATAGAATGGAACCCTGTGGAACTACATAGCAGAATTGCCATGGTGCAGGGCCATAATCCCCCAGCACCACCTTCTGGTATCGGCCAGCCAAGTAGGAGTGGAACCACCACAATACAGTGCCTCCATCCCCCAACTTGGCCAGCATTTTCAGGAGGATACCATGGTCAATGGTACCAAAACCTGCTGAGAGGTCCAGAAGAATCAAAATCTGTTTCATCTATTTTTTACAGGTTGTCAGGTGACTCCCATTCTGCTGTCTACTCATTGATGGTATCAGATTTTTAAACAAACTTTATTTGAATTTGCAGATATGGGTTAGCACTACTCCACATTAGTTATTGTACACTTTTGCTAATGCAAATTTCAAATAAATGAAAAAGTACAAATCCTCTCCAAAGTGGGGGAAAAAACCTTCCAGTCTGTAAATCCATGGAATCTGTTGATTTTGGAGGTAACCACTCCTCTGTGGAATTTCCAGGTTGGATTGGTAAAAATCAAAACTAATTTGGATCCACTGTGAATTTCTCTGATATCCCTAGATTTGGGAGAAATTCCTGCCTGAAACCCTGGGGAGCCAGTGCAGAAATCAGCTATTCCAATGTAGAGCCAGGATTGAACATGATTAACACTAGGTGATTTCTGAGGTCCCTTCCAATTCTGTGTTTCTGTTATGCTATAAAATTAATTTGAGAGCACAGTGCCAGCTAGTAGCTTTCTCTTGTGTCTCTGACTTGTCTTTCAGACAAGAGAAAGGTCTGTTTGTGTTCAAGCATAAGTTGTCTTAGTCAAGCCAAGGCAGGAAACAGTAATATTGTAGTTTCTAGGACTGTATCAGTACAGGTGAACTGCATTTCTTCCCCTCTGATCTAGTCCTGGAGATAAGAACAAGGATTGTACATATGCACTGACATATCTGCAATGGGCAAGAACCTATTGTTTTCTCTCATCTGCATATTAGTTCAGATTTGGGATATCCATCTATCATTCAGGATTTAATATCTGTTTAAATTAACATCTGATTCACAAAGTTCAATTAACTAACAAAGTAATAACCCCAAATGATGTAACTATAAACTATTAGAAAACAGATGGCATGAAAATTACTTTGGATGTTCAGCACAGCAGTAACATTTCTTTTTAGTGTGTTGGGAAGAATGAGAACACAGAACAAAAACTGATTCAGTTGAAGTTAATGTCAGAAATGATTGCTAAAATCCTTTTGAATGCATACTCATGCCTTGATCTTTCATTTCCAAGCATTTTGCATGGTACAAGAAGTCCAGGCTCCATCTTAGTTCCCCACAAAGACCCTGATGTAGTGTGTCTCAAGGGTATTGTGGGATTTAAAATGGTGGCTAGATCCAGCTACCCAATATTGATCAGACCATTGCTGCCCACCAGATAACTACTTCTGGACCCAACAAGTACATGGCCAGAGACCCTTTTAAATCATAAACTGGCACTGTGATAGATATTCCTCAGTGATTATGTTTGAGACAAACTAATTTTCCTTGGCTAATACATGTACTTTGGGCATGAAAAGAATGAGCATGGCTGGCAACAATGAGAAGGCAGAAGTAGGCACCCTCAGGGTTCAGAGTGGCTCCTGAGATCATCTTGCCCAGTGGCACAGGAAGATACTGTTAGGCACTGGATGTAATGGTTTTATGGGAGCCCATCTTTTGATGGTCGTGCATATTAGTTCAGTTGCATAGAACATAATAAAGTCTTTTCCTCACATCTCATCCCTTCATTTTTTAAAGAATTGCTTCTACATACTTAATACATTAGAGCGAAGACAAAGGTAGAAAACTGTTATTCAGCTATATATTTTTAAAAAGAAGTACTCTGAAGATGTTCTGTTTCATACACTAATTGGGCTTGCATGACACATCAAGCCATGGTGGGTGTTTTTTTTTTTTTTTAACCATTGGTTGTCTGTTGTATAATCCACATCTAGTCATGGTATTTCTGCATGACGAGTTTGGTCTTTAGAAGCCATGATAACAAACAATAGTTTGTTTGGCTCACCACAATGATTTCTGGTGACATCCAAACCTTGCATTGTGGACTGCATGTTCTTGGTATTCAACGACCACAGAAATCCCTGGAAAGAGTGGTCCTTCGTGGAGCCCCTTCAGCTATCTAGTTTCCACTGCCCATCTCTGGCTAGTAACAGATGTGTTCCCGCTTACCTTACCACTTTGTACTCTTTGTTGACATCAAGGAGTCCATCTGGTGTTCTCCGCCTGCGGAGATGCATGTGGGGCTGCCCCATGGGCAGCCTTGGAGCTGTTCAGTCTCTGCACTGCTATCTGCCCGCTGCAGTTCTCACAGATGCAGTTGTGCCTTTTATTTTCATGAAAAGTCTTTCCAGAGTATTTGGAATGGTACTTGGCTTCATGCTGGCAGGGGGAAGAATACTATCATGGGAGAATTAGATTATGGACACAGCTTTTGGGCAACACAACTTGCATGACAGCAGATTTTAATAGGTATTCTTGATTTGGTTTCTATATTAAGCAAATTAAAACAATATGCCCTTCTGGTGCTGAAAGAAAGAGATGGTCTCTTCCACAATAGACCTTCTTGTTGGGAAGATTTCGACTGGGAAGAGTTGTCTGTGTTAGAATAAAGACTGCAGTGAACTTGTGAGGGTTGTGGGGAATGTGTCTGTAACAATGTGGAGGAAGACTGAGCAGGGGCTCAAACATGTGGGTATTTGGGAAGTCATGACGTTTTCTGGGGAGGAAAAGGAAAGGAGGATTGGACTTCATACTTGCCCAAGGGGATCAAAAGATATATGAGTGGGAGAAGAGTAAGATGAACTGGTGTTTAGGAGTGTGGTGGTGGAGGATAAATCTCTCCCATTTATGTGCATTTTCATTTTTTTCATCTTTTTCACTATACTGTATACAATACTGGTTTTTTTTAAATGCTTGCAATAGGATTGGGATAATCCCTTGATGAATCCAACGCTCTAGCAATCACAGATTTCTCCTTGAGCTTGGATGGATTTCACAAAGCCAGTGGAGCCTTGGGGAAGCCTGTCAAAGCTTGTGGACTGAAGGTTGCACAAACAGCAACTGGCAACACAGGGCTCTGTTCCTGGTGAGCCTCTCATGACCAACCACTTTCTTCCATATCAGGTGCAGCAGCTCAACCAGCTGCTACATGTGGCAGAGAAGTGCAGTGTTCTTATGGAGCCCCATGTGACTGTCAGCAGTGTTCTACATGTAGCGGCTCTTTAGGTGGTGTGGCGTTTGATTCCTGACGAGCACACTGTGAGAAGGATGGCAGCCACCATAACTCTGGAATCACTTGCTAATTTGAGGGATAGATTTTGGTAGAAAAGGAGAAAGAATGGTCATAACCATGCCTGATTGCTTGTCATGATATTTGAACCTATCCACTGCATTCACTTAAATCATAGCACCATCAGGACAGCAGGAATAAACTTGAGTTTGCTTCTGTTCACGCTAAACAGACGTGGGCTTAAGCACCATTCTGTTGAAGAAAAACAGACATAATTTATTTTAAAAGTAACAAATAACAACAAGGATCTGTAACCATGGATATATGTGACCAGGCACCCTCTAACCATGATAAATAAAATAAGTAAGGATTATGTGCGGACCAATGCAGCCCCAGTGTGATATGGAATGCTCACATCAGAACGGTCCTTGGGAAATCATGTCATTCAGCTCACAATTTGCACAATGGAAACTGCAAAAAAAAAACACCAGCAGTCTAGCACCCCGAAACATTGAAGATGGGTTCATGGAGGTGAAGAGAAAGGATCACAATCTGCCCTGTTATAAACTGAATTGCCCAGTCAAGAGAAGAAACTGTATGAGGCAGAGATTTGGTGGTTCCACGGATAGAAAGCCTAAGTTTATGGATGGGCCAAAAGCTTTGCTACCCTTTCCTAATAATTTTGAAGGATACCCAATGGGTATTTAGTAACACCAACTGTAAAAGGCAGTGACATTTTATTGTCTTCATATATTAGGACAGAACTTTTTTAAAGGTTAAGTAAGAAACTGATGAAAGCATTTATAAGTTCTTGGCAATGTCACTACCTGTTAAAACAGATGAAACATCAAAGCAGCAGTGCATTTCCTCCTACAGTGGCCACTAATACATTGCCAAAAAGGAGGAACTGCATCACCCAAAAATGGAAAAGAGGACACAGGTCTGTGTAAAAATTGCATATGATAAATATATATGTATGAATGCATGTCTATAAAGCATTGGTATAATTTAAATATAAATGCTATATCTCACTGTCATGGGAGAGACTGTGACCAGGTGTCCTGTGTGCTGCTCAAGGAGCTAAGTCCACCCCTGGTCACAACTTAACTTTGCTTCATATGGTTCTTCCACTGCAAGAAAACTTGGATGGGACAACCCTTTATACAGAGAATGCTCGTGATAAGGTGAAAGCCATGTTTGCCCTCTCCTTTAGAAGATATTGCCATGCATAA
This sequence comes from Varanus komodoensis, assembly GCF_004798865.1. Lineage (NCBI taxonomy): Eukaryota > Metazoa > Chordata > Lepidosauria > Squamata > Varanidae > Varanus > Varanus komodoensis. The sequence goes on from NW_025335641.1 coordinate 521,808, forward strand.
ACATGTACAACCACAATGCATATCTTTTTAATCCTAAACTGGATGTTTCAGAAAAGCTTGCTGAGATGGATGGCTTTGGCTGTGGACTGTAATTATCACATTCTATGATAAGATGAGTTGGATCAGGAGCAAGAAGAGTAAATTTCAAAAGCTAAGCTAACCTTTTCTGTTATCATCTGGTTATTTTGCCAGAGTTGTCAAAGACACATTTATCTCCTGTCTGAATTCCAACACATTTGTTGAAAAATGAATTTCCAATCTTCCAAAGGTTTGATTAATGCTAGACAAAAAACAAGAAGAATGTAATGGTTAGATGTAAACTATAGCTTAAACCAGATATAATATAAAATATTTTTCTGTCATCATTCTAGGAGGGATTCTTATAACGTGCATAAGAACATCTCCAGTTTTATGGCCCATCATTTAAGAGCAGAGAGAGACCTTTCTTTTGCCAGATCCCAGTGTTTTGCATGGTAATTGAATCTAAAAACAGAATTAAAGAGCAATGATACGTGTGAAATTTCATGCCTGCCATTCCCAGATACAAACTTTTGACAGAACTTCTATACAATTCTTCATATGTTGAGAAGAACTGAGTTCATTGTGACATACTCCCACAAAATACATGTAGGACTGCAAACTAATCCAAAAAGTTATTCACTGGTATTTTCATTTTAAACAGATTTGTTTAACATATATCTAAATAGGTAATTACTTCAATTAATATGAATAGGACTATTGATTCAAAAGTAAATAGAAGGCAAGAGGGATTCCCTCCTGAGCAGAACTTCTGGATGTTCACGGGTTAGGGGAGATTAAAGTGCCCTTCTTCTATGCCAGAGCACTTCTCAAAAGCCATTCATGCATTTGCAAATGGCAGCAACATTGATTTGTCTAGTGTATAGCTTCCCAAAACTCTGGGCTGTATTTTAACAACTGATGTGATTAGCTATGAGAAGATACAGTGAGCATAACAGAAGAACAAAAACAAATTCTTTTGTTTACTACTATACTGAATACCACAACTGATACATGATCATCAATATCGTTATCACCACCACCACCACCACCATCATCATCACCACATTGCATTTATATTCTGCCTTTTTTAATCTTGCAAGGAACCCAGTGTGGCTTTCATAGTCCTCTTCCGTTCCATGTTATCCTTGCAACAACCCTGTGAGGTAGATAACCCTGTTAGTCAAAGAGTGAGTGAATGGCCCAAAGTCACCCATGAGCTAGAACCCGGATCTCCCAGGTCCCCAGTCCAACATCCTAACCATCACACCACATTTTAATAAGCATGTCTTGAATTTCAGTATTGCAAATACACTTTCTCTGTATTTGCAATACTGAAACCTATAAAGAAAGTTTTAATGTGTATTCCTGGAAGATGTTTGCACACTGGTATTACTGCTTCGTTTGTTTGTTTTACTAGATCCTGCAAAGTTTTGATAGAGATTAATGGGCAGAATCCAATGGGGGCACTTAAGGTCCTGCTGATTCCCTTCCCTTCCAGCAATTCACTTGCACAAATAATTGGTTCGGCCAGTTCTGTTGCGCAAACAAGACTGACCACAAGTTCAGCACTTTCAAGGGGATATCTGCAAACGAACAAAACCAGTGAAGTTCTCTTATGCAAGGGTCACTGACCTGCCTGCTTTCTGCTGGTTTTTTTTTTTTAAATTTCAGCTTAGATGTAAGCGCTAAACCCTCATTATGCAAGTGGTGGGATCGGCATGTGCAATGGAACTGGTGCAGTGCGAGGTAAGAAAATCAGTGGGGACACGCATGTCTTGTTGCATTCTGCCCCATGAATCTCATCTATTAAAATATGGAGAAAAGATAATGTTCCACCTTTACTCTTGCAATCATGTAAGTTTAACAAGGAACATATTTGGTTGCCTTGCAAAACCATTGTTTAGTGAGCCAAGACTATTACAAATTTTGCAAAGAAATCTTGGCACCCAGTTGGGAGCAGTGGTGTCAGGCTTGTAGGATCTTTGGGGAAACAATCTGCTCAGCATGGCTGCCAACACTTCATTTGAAGCAGTATTTGGTAAACATCCTGCCAAAAATGCTAAGCATATTTTTTCTCCATCAAATACCTGCTGTAAATCAAATTAACAGAAAACAATTCTATTTTGTTAGGGGGATCCAGTTCTTCCTTGTTGCATCTGATGTTTTTTGTGGGATGTAAAAAAAAATAAAAAATAAAAAAATGGAAAGAAATTGTGAGAAGTGAACCCCTCCAATTTCTTGTGCATTCTATTTTACCCCAGGCATTGGAACCAGTTCTTTCTTGTTCCTCTTATTGAGTTTTAGGTCAGAGTTTCTGTCCATTTTCATTTACTTGTTATTTTACCACTAACAGTTCAATGAACTCAAGAAATGGAAAGTTGAAGGCACTTTAAAATGGTCTACAGACTCTCATTTCTCTCTGTGAGTGCAATGTTCTCATTTGTTTAAATGATCTTGGCTATTGGACATTTTCAGTCCAATAAGGCAGTAAGGGCCCAAGCCTTTGGCCTCTTAGCATCAGTGGTGTAGAGGAGACGCACAGGATTCTTTGACATACCAGCACTGAGATTCTTTGTGCTCTAACTCCAGTGGCTGAACCCCATTTCCTCCTCTGCAGTGTGGTGCAGAAATGCAAGAGCAGAAATGCATTGCAGGGAGGGGGAAATGGGGCTGGAGGCATGGAGGGAAGGAAGCTGGAGCCATCAGCTTATTCCAATTCCTCTTGGTGTCTCAGCATCTTTCCCTTCCCCTCCATGGCATGGATGTCTAGCCAAGATGCACGGGGTAACAGAAATTGCTACTGCCCTGCTTCTTTCCATCCAGTGAATTAGAGGCTTCTATGCATCTAGGGCAGAAATTATAGAAATTATAAGGCTTCCTTCCTATACCCTTTATTAAAACATTAGAATGCATTAAAAACATTCAGGTTGCTGCTCTATACCCTTTTATCTGGAAGTAAATCTCACTGAGTTGAAGGATTTTTTTCTGAGTGGGTTTATACTATGAAAGTCTAAACTAAGTCCACTTTATTCAGTTCAATTCAATTGGTCATATTCCCAAGGAAATGAGGATAAGATTACAGTCTAAAATTATTATTGCTGCTGGATCAGGTAGTTAATGCAGACTTTGATTATGGTAATTCAAAATACGAATTACTACTGCTATTTCCTTCTTCATGGCATTTAGAGAAGTTTATAACATGGTACTTTTCTAATATCATCTTTCAGAAATCTCATTATTACCATCACAGCACTAGCAAGAAACATACACATGTCCCCTCTTTCCCGCAGTTCCACCTGATCCTCTTCTCTTCACACAAAGCTTTGGCTTCAAAGGAAGGGGAATAAAGAATATCACAGAAGTTAAAAATAGTAGTTCTAGCAACCTGTGATGAGGAAAAAAAACTTGATTTGGAAACTGAACAGGATATGGTTTATGAGTGTTCTGTTTCAGGACATCTTTTCTCTGCTACAGAACTGAAGTACTGATGGATTACAGTGCTGACCTCTGAAAGCACTAGAAAGTATCTGTAGGAGGCAGTTTTGTTCCTAAGACTGGACTGGTGAAGCCTATGATTTAAAAGGAATGCAGACATGTTGTATAAGTTCCAGGCTTTGCAAATTGCACATATACTTGTGCCCAGGAGGCATGTCCATCAGAAACAAGGTGTCTTAGTTACTTCTGGAAATAATTTATCACAGATGTTGCTTTATTGACGACAGTGAAGTCCTATAGAGATGGAAATGTTTGCTTCCAGAGACTGATGTCAGAACTTGAAGAGAAGGTTGACTTTGAAACTGCCTTTTTTGTTTTGTTTTAAAATTGTGGCTTCTTTCTAAACAAAAACATGGTGTTTTCATTTCAGTAATGCACAATTCCAAATGATACAAATGAAGTCATGGGACAGTCACTGGAAGAAAAAACCCATGGTTGTTAAGGCAAATTGGCTTAATCAAACACAAGATTTTCAGATTGGGATTCTAGACAGGCTTAGTGGTATTTCTCAGCCACTAGGCATATCTCGCATTTCACTCTGAATATGACCACTGGATGACCACCAAGCCTCTACTCAAATCTCCTGCTTGTTCCTGTCTCCTCTTTCACTTCCCAAGGGCATTAGGATCTGCTAATCTCTCTAAGGCCATCTTGCAACACATTTCCCCAACAAATCATTACGCATGAACAGTCATCACTTGTCTGTGGCCAAGTCTAGCCTCCAGAAAACACATCCCTGAGAATTCAGCTAATTCCCCCACAAAAATCACATATCACTGAAGGCTAAACTTGAGTTATTCTTCTATTTGATTTGCAATTGCGCTGTTGTTTCCCCCTGAATCAACTTGTGTATTTTAAAAATGTGTTTGTGATCAATGCATCCATCCACATGCATAGCTAGGTAGAGTGCATTTGGTGGCAGAGCCAAATCTGGTTTTGTCAGGTGGTGTGGGGGCTGCACAGGCACACATGCATATAGACTGAGGTGGGGGTAGGCATGTGCACGCACGCACACACACTCACAGACACACACACAGACACGCTGAATTTTCTAGTGATTAGCTAAATAATTTCATCCACATAGCAACTGTGCCTAGCCTGTAGATTGACCATGGCTGATTTGGAGATGAGCGGTTGTCCCACAATCCCCGCCACACAATGTGTGATGCTGTCAGGAGACTGGAGGGAACATATGAACCAAGAGATCAGACATCTTCCTGTGTAAAGGGCCCTGGCCCTTTTAAGGGTAAGGGAATATTGTAGCATCGAGAGAAAAGGCTTGCTATCCCAGGATAATGCAGATGATGGCTCAGAGAAGTATATGGTGAAGGTGCATGACCTGCTTCTTGTAGTTCTCTTCAAGTACTCAGTCGTAATGCATGATGGGGCAACCTGGAATGTGCAATGCCAGTCCACCCACACAGTGCATCCTCGCTCTGCCACACAGCTGGCACGTGATGGGCAGTGAGCAGCTGCCTATGCACAGACCCCTCACACCACGAGGCTGGGGATCCTGATTGACCAGATTCCTGTCGATATGTGTGCATAAGAGTGGTCCCTTCAGGCTTAACTGATCGCATCACCTGGAGGGACATGCCCAGTGCATGTGTCATGCCCAGCAGTGTAGATGTATTCCACATGTTCCTGCTCCCTTCCATGTGTTTGGTATTCAAAGGTAGAAACTACATGAATAATTACTGAGTAAACTGAACATCAAAGGCTGCTGGAAAAGAAGCTTTTTATCTAAAATGCAATCTTGTCATTTTCCTCCCTTTGAACAAGCAGGCAGAAATCTCCATGGTGATACATCTCTGTTTTTGTCCTATATCCTATAACCATACTGTGTATTTGGAGCTAATTTCTATAATGCCCTTCCAGTTGAACGACTTCTTGCCATAAACCTATGATTTAGCTTCAGATGTAACTTAATGACACTCGCTTGGGAAAATTGTCTAATGATGGATTGAACAGTAGTCCTTTTCTTTTTCTGACAGCCAGTCATTTGCACAATTTTTCTTAAGCTTCTACCTCTTTTAAGCAAGTGCATTGACAATGTGTGTTGGTGTATATTAACTTTTGCATTAATTTTTGCACATTATTATCATTTCAAAAATTTACTACACTGTATCTGTTGTTGTTCAGTCACAAAGTCATGTCCAACTCTCCATGACCCCATGAACAACATTCCCCCAGGTTCTCCTGTACTCCACAATCCCTCGGAGTCCACTTATGCTCACACCAACTGCTTCAGTGACTCCATCTAGCCACCTCATTCTCTGCCGTCCCCTTCTTCTTTTGCCATCTATTGTTCCCAGCATTAGACTCTTCTCCAGGGAGTCCTTCCTTCTCATTAGGTGGCCAAAGTATTTGAGTTTCATCTTCAGTATCTGGCCTTCTAAAGAGCAGTCAGGGTTGAACCTCCTCTAAGACTGACTGATTTGATCTTCTTGCAATCGAAGGGACACGCAGGAGTATTCACCAGCACTGCAATTCAAAAGTGTCAATTCTTCAGTGCTCAGCCTTCCTTATTGTCCAACTTTTACAGCCATACATTGCAACTGGGAAAACCATAGCTTTGACTATATGCCCTTTTGTCGGCAGGGTGATGTCTCTGCTTTTTAATATGCTGACATAGCTTTGCCCCCAAGGAGCAAACATCTTAATTTCTTGGCTTCAATCACCGTCTGCGGTGATCTTGGAGCCCAAGAAAATAAAATCTGTCACTACCTCCATTTCTTCTCCATCTGTTTGCCAGGAAGTGAGAGGACCGGATGCCATGATCTTAGCTTTCTTAATGTTGAGTTTCAAGTCAACTTTTGGGGTCTCACCCTCACCAAGAGGCTCTTTAGTTCCTCTCCACTTTCCGCCATTAGAGTGGTATTGTCTGCCTATCTGAGGTTGTTGATATTTCTCTTGGCAGTCTTAATTCTGGCTTGCGATTCATTGTATACAGAGCTGCAAAAAACCGAATATCCCAAATGCAGCATAGGAAAACATCATAAGAATATTGGTACTGCATTGCATTTATACCCTACCCTTATTTATTTATTTGATTTTTAACTGCCCAACTTGGCGTGTTTTTTGAGGAAACTCAAGGCATAGCTCCAATTTATCCTTAGAATAGCTCTGTGTATTATATTAGGCTGAGTGAGTGACTGGCCCAAAGTCACCCAGTGAGCTTCATGGCTGAGTGGTCTCCCAGGTTACAAGTCCAAAACTAACCACCACACCACACTGGGACTTGTATAGTATATAATGAATACTATGTACACACACAGAGAGAGAGGGGGGGGGGGAAGTGTGTGTGTGCATGTGTGTACAGTCTCACATATATACTAAGCATCTTGCTAGAGAAGGCTAACTGTCCATGTAGTCCTGCATTCTGCATCTAGTGCTAGTAGTCCTACAAGGCATGATGCCAATACCCCTCCTTTCTGAAGGTGGAGGTTCTATTTCACCTTCACGTGTTCCTTTACCTGAAATTGTCCAATGTCTTTTTAAACATTAAGCCACTGCCTTTGCCATTTTTTCTGGAAAATATAGGATGAGGAAGATGATGATTACTATCCTAACACTTCAAATAATGAAATTGATGCATGTTGAGTGAAACTTCCAAAGAATTTTGAAAGCTAGATATGCTGGGACTTCTGTTTGCAGCAGGCATGCTCATTCATTAAAAATATCAAGTCTTAATATGACTTTCCATTGGTTTACACAGATTTCCTCCTTCACACACCTGAACCAACCTACAGTTGGCTGAATGGTGACTTGTACTGGCAGCTGGGAAGGTAAGCAAGTGTTAAAACAGCACTCTTCATATGTGCAATAGATTGACAGGGGTGTCTCGCTGCTGCTTCTCTACAGAGAAGTGGAAACTGACTGCTATAATCTTGCCATTGTTAGAGTCTTTTTAGTTAAGGTCTAATTGGATGATTAGTTTGAAAGTACTTGCAGTTCGAAAGCATGCAAATGCAAGTAGATATAAAGGTACCACTTCGGTGGGCAGGTAACAGCGTTCTGTGCACTTCGGTGTTTAGTCATGCCGGCCACATGACCACGGAGACTGTCTGCGGACAAACGCTGGCTCCCTCGGCTAGGAAACGGAGATGAGCACCGCCCCCTAGAGTCAGGCATGACTGGACTTAATGTCAAGGGGAAACCTTTACCTTTACCTTTAATTGGATGATTAGAGTACTTTCTCAGAGTCTCCATATTTTTGCTTATATAACCCATTTTCATTCCATAATTCATAAAGTTCCCCTGCTTTTCAGAATGGTCCAACATCAGGCTGTCCCTGTAAGTTTTCTTTTCCAATTGCAATTTGTTCTTGACATCATGGCAACAAGGCTGAGTTCACACATTTATATTATGTGTGGGAACTACTAACTCCAATGCAGGAAGCTTGTAGCACATATCACTCACTGGTGAGCATCTACTGATCATGGCCTTTGAGCACATGAGAAAAATATTCCCACATGGGAACCAATCTGGAGGTGATAAAAGGGTCACAGCAATCGGCTGTTGGCAGCCTGGCTTTTTACCAGCACTGTCACTGTTTAAGTTTGACATTAAACAGAAAAACTATCAATGTCACTAAGAATAAGAGACATTTAGAACACAGTAGCACATGGTTGGAGTCCTTTCATAAAACATGCAGATGCAGGTGTACATGAAACAATAAAGGAAACACAAAGTTCAAAAAACAGACCACAAATTAGTTCCTTTTGTGTTTGTTCAGTGATATATTCCAGAAAAACTGGCCCAAAATACAAATATTGGATCCATGCCTTGGTTTAGTAAAGCTTTTCTTTAAACAATTAAATCTTTAATTTACTGCACGCTGTTTTCAGCCAAAGTGAGTCTCAACATCTTTTTCCCAGTTCTAAGAAAACTCATTCCTATTACTCTGGAAAACTGAAAGTCAAGGAAAAAAATAAAATAGAATTCAAAAGCCACGCAATCATTCCCCACAGACTATGGTATTCAACTAGGCCCAGAGACTGACTTTTCCGTAACCTTAATCATGCTTGCAGTACAGGGAGCAGCCTCATTCTGCTGATTTAGGCTCTAATTTCATTGGATTCAGCTCAGTTAAATTACATTCAGGTACATAGTTTGTGCTGTGGAATCCCTTCCCATCACACACCTTTGTAGTTGTTGAAACTGCTCTTTGGAGAACCAGCAGCATCACCAGAAAAAACTGGCATTTGTCAGTTGAGCAGAAGCTGAAAACATCAACACATTGGTTTACTTTCAGAGTGGCCCCTAATGTATGTCCCTTCCAAAAGAGGAAATCATCAACAAATGTGCATAGCATTTCAATAGGCTAATTTATATGTACAGATGCAAACTTAGAAATGATTATGATCATTTAACCAAAAGTACAAGATCTCACCAGAGTGTGGAAAACTGACCAGGTAACCTGTGTGTCTCCCTGTTCAATCTATTGTTCAGGTATTGATGGCAACAGTTCTTATGGCTCTTTAAATCAAAACCTGATGTGACCGGCCTTCAAATAGACAGTCCTGTGGCAATCCTTCAGACAGAGGGCTGTAAAAGAGGACGCGTAGCCACTTGATAACAGAGGTGTGGATCTGTCTCGCTACCCAGTCATCCTATATGGCCTTCATGATGCTTTTCTTTGAAAGCACAACAGGACTAATTTTATTGTTCCGATAGTCTAGGGTAATGACTGTGGAAACTGTTTAGCAGACCTTTCAACATACAAGTCTAAGATGCGAAACATATGCCTTGGGTATGGGACCTGGAATTCAATTCCCCACATGGCCATGGTTTTATTAATATCCATGGAAGAATCAGTGATGCTTGAGTTCAGTGAGATTCTCTGAGCTCCAGCAGAATGCTTTCACTTCTTTGTTCCTATTTTCAGCTTTGAAAATGGGATGGTAAGCTCTGGACTCTGGCAGCTTTGTCTAACTCCCAAACTCCCATTCATATGCACTTGTGGGTTGGGAATGGGACAAATATGAGTTGAAAAAGAAACAAAACTATATTCTTGCATATCCCTATCCCTGACTGAGATGGTATTTTCCCATGTGAGTTCTTCAATAGGAAAACTTCTCAGTTGATAAGCAGAAAATCTAAATTCATTAAACCATTAAAATTCCAGTTGATTATCCATTCTGAAAACATTCCCTTTTGTAGCAGAGTAAAAACAAAATACAACCAAAAAAATTCCTGTGTTTTGCTTATTAAACAGTATTTAATTATTCCCATAAATAACATTATAGGGCTGCTATTTAATTGAAATGGCTTGCCCTTTTATATTTATGACAGCCACTTTTATAAAGAGCTTCTCACCAAGAGACCCAAGGGAAAGTTGTCAAAGATTTGTCAACCAGTTTTCTTTTTTCATTTGAGATGATCTATGGCTTTTATAGCTTTGCTAGTTTCTTAATTAGACATAATTTGTTTTGGAAAGACTTCTTTCAACTGCTGGGAGAGGGATAAAACACTGAAGAATGTCTTTGGTTCTGAGGGGTGTAACTACAGAACTATCCAGTTTTGTTTCAGTATCTGCTTGCAGATCTCAGCCAAAACTAATATCTCGCTTCGATTGGCCTTGTTAAATTATTCTGGAAAACTGATTTCCCCTCCTCCCATCTGTTACTCATTCAGCATTATTACCTAGCAATTTTGGGGAGGTGCAGGAGTCCCAGCACTGTGACAGGACCTTCTGTTGATACCTGCCCAGCCAATCCCCTTTTGAAGGTATGGTTCACATGATTATGGATGGGAAAAAAGCCATTTCCCTTATTCTATGTGCTGCTTGCATGTCAGGAGACTTTGCACAACTACTGTTGCCAGCACAGCTTGCTTGGTCATGGAACGTTCATGAAAGATAGTTGCTGCACTAAGCCAAAGATCCCCAAAGAGATCATAGGTTTTATGTGGCTTGTTTACTGCAGCAACAAGACTCCCTGGCCAGGCTTGCAGGATGTGGCAAGCTCTGCTAGCCTTGGTAATTACTGAGACTGGCTTGTGCAGTGGGAGATCCTGTAATCATGTAAAACTGGCCAACTGGGTGGCTTACACATGTCCACAATGCGGATTTCATGAGTGCTGCTACAGCAGGGACACAGCAGGGATCGAAATAGTGTCAAGCCACCTGCCCCGGCAGGTAAGCCATCAGGGCTCATGGTGGTCTATCAAATGGTGACCCCAAGACAGAGGGTTTCAGCTCACTCCAGCGATCCTCTGGAAACTCTAGATGCGGAAACTCTGACATGCAATATCATTGTTTAAAATGGCATATTTCTCTGGATAAAGGCAATGATTGTCAGTATGTCAAGTACCATGATACAGCAAAGCTAATATGAATGCTAAACAAGGACAACTTATTAGAAACATGCATTTCTTGGATACTACAAGTGTTTCTTTTAATTTTTTTTCAAAGATACACATTCTATGAAATGTGAGGTAAATAGGTTTTCATGGTGATAACAAAACTTCGGAAATGCCTCATTGAGCAGCGCTGGGATAAAACTGTTCTGGCAGCTGAGGAGCTCCATGTATCACTGTGCTATTAAGGCACAGGTGACTTCATCAGGAGAATTACAGTTAATTTTAAAGTAATTAAAGAGGCCTACTGAGAGGAGAACTTCCTATCATTTCATTGAGTGAATGCATGAGACACAACTGAGAATCTGAGCCTTAGAAAGCTCAGCAGCACAGCCAGGTCAGCCATTGCCTTTTGGATGAACGAACTTGCTCTGGACCTGCTTCTGAGGCACTGTAATTATGCAGAAGTTCCAAGAGCACTGCCGTGTGTAATCCATCCCTGCTGAAACAGTAAGAACAGAAATGAAATAAGGGACACCTGTGCTGGTCTCAGAGTTGAGAAGGACCTTGCCCTTTAAATTAGGTTGGAATGCATGCCAGCTGATCTGGACTGAGAAGCACAATATGTCATTGAAATCAAGCTGTGAGTGTCAAAGAAACTGCAGGCTTGTAAACAAAGTGCTATATTTAATGCAGTCTTCCCTGACTTGGTGTCTTCCAGATGGGCCATGTTGGCTGGGAGTGATGTGAGCTTCAAGCTCAACAAAGCTGGAAGCACTGGGTTGGGAAGTCAGAGCTACATGGTTGCTCATGTTTGCTTTAGTGTAACTAAGCAAAACAGACATGAACTCATTCATTGGAAGGAAGGAGTGGGTGCTGGCTTCCTTTCCTAGAGAAAATGGTAAGAGCAGTGAGAGTCTTTTTACAGGGCTTTTGCCCCATTGCAACTCTTATGTGACTCTTCTGGGGCAGCAGTGGAATGATCAGAAGCCCTGGAACATGTAGATCTTCATGCACTTACTAAGAGCCTTTCTATTTAAAGCATTTGCTTAAATAGTGTTATTTATTGCTATGTGATTGCTTGTGATTGCCTACTCATTGTAATTGCAGGTACTCTACGCAACATTGACATCCATGTCTTTTTCCTGTACTTTGAAACCATCCCAGCATTTATTTCTTTCTTTCTTTCTTTCTTTCTTTCTTTCTTTCTTTCTTTCTTTCTTTCTAGTATTTAATATCCCCAAATGGCAGTTTGAAACTCAATCACATTTGCACAATTCTGCTAAAGCCCCCCCCACTCAGGGCTTTCCTACATGGGGGGTTTGCCCCACTGCTCGACAGAGGTTTCCACTTTCCTTGCCTCACGAGTGAGATCCTAGGCAAGTTTAGACAGAATATGTTCTACAACTGATGTTGCAACAAAGCTCCACAATATTTGCCCTTCTAGCATTCATAGACTTCTCATGCTTGGCCCTGTTTTAGAAACCAAGCAGAGCAGAGGGGAAATATGGGAGAAAGGTTGCACAACTGGCAGACTTCTTCTATGGTAAAGGTAAAGGTTTCTCCTCGACGTTAAGTCCAGTCATGCCTGACTCTAGGGGGCGGTGCTCATCTCCGTTTCCTAGCCGAGGGAGCCAGCGTTTGTCTGCAAACAGTCTCCATGGTCATGTGGCCGGCATGACTAAACACTGAGGTGCATGGAACGCTGTTATCTTCCCACCGAAGTGGGACCTTGTTATCTACTTGCATTTGCATACTTTCGAACTGCAAGGTTGGCAGGAGCTGGGACGGAGCAATGAAACTCACCCCGTTGTGCAGATTCGAACTGATGACCTTTTGATCAACCAGCCCAGCAGCACAGCAGTTTAAACCACTGTGCCACCTGCATTCCTTGTATGTTAGTTGTGAAACAAACCGAGGCTGTTGGTGGAAGAAGGAGGTTGCTTGCACACCATTTGTATGGGACTTACAAACCCCAGATATACAGGACCCATTCAAGAAGTAATGGAATATTCTTCAGAACATGCAGCCATGTCAGGCTGAAGTATCTCTTATCTAACTAGTATCGTACTGAAAGGGATGAACACTTGAATCATAATACAAAACACTGCTTTAAATACCACTGACTATTAGTTCCCTTCTGACTATTAGGTCCTTTCATACACACTTGGGATATGAAAGTCCTGAATATAAACAAGGGAAATGTTAAACATCACTCTAGCAACCTAAGACTGATTGGACTACAAAGCATTAATGTTGTTCTAATCTTGTGATTCAGTCATTTATGCCATGACAAATCAAGTTTTTTCCCCTTTTTAAAGAACCAAGATCTATATCTTATGGGGAAATTCTTGGAATCTCCAGTGCCTAAGACCATGGATTAAAAATTATATTGTGGCAAAAATATACTAAAAACTTGGCAAATGTTCCCCAAGTCACTGTAAGATCTACCATGTGACTAAGCAAATTGAATCAATTGACATATTTTAAAATTAAGCCTAACATTTCTCTTTTCTGGGTCTAATGATCAACTTAGACATACTGCTGATGAGCAAGACAGAAACATAAACACGCTGCTGAGTTAGATGGTAAAGCTATTTTTACTGCTCCGGAGATAGCATTATTATCGTTGCACACAATGCTTTCCATGGGAAGGCAATTTTCCACGGTTTTCCTCTTTTTTACGCCCAGCTTGTGCATGGAGGTGTCTGATGGCAGATAGGGAAAGAAGATAGGGATTCGAAGCTAATAGAAAGCCAGAAGATTATGCTGTAGCCAAAAAAGGCACCCCTGATTATTTCCTTTTCTGGGATTTATAATTCTTTTCTAGGAGGTTGATTTGACTCCCCATTACTCATTACCTGAAATCAAATAATATCACATTTGTGTGTATGCATTTGATATGAGCTGAATTTTGATGGGGTGGAGCACAGATTTGCCGATAGATTTGTAAAGGGAAGTACAAGACTGCCCTTCACTCTAGTCAAAAGCTAAATTAGAGGCAGGACTTTTATTGAACAGGGTTCTTTCCCTAGCAGAACAGCACAGCTGCTAGATCAAATTACTCATAACCCTGTAGTCTCTGAGGCTGCCCCCTCCCCAGTTCTGCTCCAGAGGTTTCGGGGGGTCTGCCAGAGCAGATTTAAGGGATGATAAGAGTAGGGATGATAAGCGTGAGGGGAGCTCCTGTTGCCCAAACAAAAGTCCAGTTGCTAATATTGGTCTTAAGCCAAATTTCATTCATTTAAAAGCAGAGAAAGGTGACCATTCATAACTCTTGGGGCAAAGGGATGCATTCCACACTTTTGGAGCACACATTTGCCCATCAAGGAGGCCTCTGCTAAGTGGTGGTTTCCTCAAAGTGGACTCTTGTGTAGGTTCATGGGAAGATGACAGATCCATTAAATAGTCTCTAGGCCATTTAGGCCTACAATTCCTTGCATGCCCCTCTTTTTGGCCTAACTATGCAAAGAATTTCACATTTAAGTATTTAAAAATTAAAACCAATACATTGCATTGAGCGCTGAAAAGAATTAGTAACAGTGTAGATTTTTTAAATTTTGGGGTAGTATGATCTTCTTACCATGCACCAATTTGTATCCACTGAAGTTGGGTATCCCTAATTGTATTGCTCACTGCAATAATCTAAACATGATGTGACCACAGCATGGATAACTGTTGCTAGATCAGACCAATTAAGAAAGATTGCAGCTGGTGCACAAAGTGTATCTTTGCAAATGAACTACTTCTACCACCATCTGGAAATCTAGGGGCTTTGCAGGATTAGGGAGCCATCAAAAGACATACATTTGATCCTTCAGGAGGGATGTAATCAGACTATTTGCAAGATCCAGTGTATGTCTTTTGAATTAGGTACTGAAGGAGCACTAGCGCTGAGTGTCATCTGCTTGTCAATAGTGCCTTATTCCAAAATTCTAGGTTACCTCTCCTACTGTAAAAGAATGTTTCCAAAGTAGTTCAGTAGGATTTCATGACTGATATTCCCTACTCTTGTTTTCAGTCTAGAACAAAAGGAAAACAAAGCTGTCTCAAAGCTAGATTGAATTAGGTCCAGATAAAAAGTATTATTCAAGTATGTGATGCAACTAGTCTCCCAATCACTTTGCAGGAAATGCTCTTTCAACATCCATGGAATAGGGGAGAACAGCATTCTTCCTGACATGTATTATCAAGGAACCCACATAGCACCAGATGTTTTTATCCCCTTGGAAAGAAGAAGCATCTTCTCTATGGGTAGCTAAATCACCAGCAGTTCTAGGTTTTCCCTCCACTGGTGTGTCTGCTGCTTAAAGGTGATGGACAATGTCCGCTCCCCAAATGGCAGTTTTACAAAAAGTAGTTTT
Organism: Varanus komodoensis; assembly: GCF_004798865.1. Classification (NCBI taxonomy): domain Eukaryota; kingdom Metazoa; phylum Chordata; class Lepidosauria; order Squamata; family Varanidae; genus Varanus; species Varanus komodoensis. The sequence goes on from NW_025335641.1 coordinate 536,990, forward strand.
CTCTTCAGATTGTTGGCAAGATGATGATGCACGCACACAAATTCCTCACCAACCACTCAGTGAAGCTGAGTTGACCTGCACAGAAAGCAAGCTCTTCACTGGAGCTGGCAAACCAAATGGCAATCTGATAACAAATGGATGCCTTCTGTCTAATCAGTGTATGCTTGATAAAATGAGTTAAACAGGTTAGTGCTGGGCCTATGAGGGGCAATGCAAAATAGAGGAATAATCACAGTTCACAGGCCATCTTCAACTGTATCCAGTAGTGTTTGCTCATACTTTCTCTAATCGATTCCTATTAAAATACAATACCTTGGCTGTAAAGTGGCAGGGTACTGAGGGGAACCATGTTGATTGTATCTCCAGTTGCTCCTCATCAAATGTGTTTCATTTTGAAAAGAGCAGATGCTTGCTAACCCTGCAGTCATTTTATTCTGAAAGTCCATCTGAGCTACTTGTGCCTCTCAAAGTGAATAATAAGCAATAAAAGATCTACATGTTAAATAATGCACACAGGCACATGAGCAGCTGCCATTTTGATAGCCTGCTTATAGCAGTGCAAAAATGAATGCAGAGTTGCATACAATCAGGTCCACTCATGAAAGTCACAGCAAAATAAATTGCTAAGAAGGAAAAAATGGATCAGGCATTAGAACTTGCACTAGAGATTCATTGTATGATCTGATAGGACATGAAAAAGAGGAGAGGAACCTCAGGCTCTATTTTCCTTCTTCCCATTCAGCCCAATTAAACATGCAAATGGGTTGATAGTAGTGAAGCTCTGGTTTGTTTCAACAACCTAAAGAAGGATAGTTAGGAATGAATGTGCAAAGCCCTCCCCCAAATAGTCCAATTTCTACATGAAGATATGTGCATGCTTTGTCTAGAAAATAAATGATCACTGAACTAGTTGAAATGTTTATGCCCAACACTTGGTTTCCATAATTTCTATATGGCTTCCTTTCTTAGCTTAGTTATAAGTAGGAATTAACCGTATGAACTAAATCAATTGAAAGCTACCATGTTTGAAATGATAGCAAAAGCCATGCTGAATCAGACCGATATAAGAACCTGAAGCCATGCTGAATCAGACCAAAATCTATCCAATCTAGCACTCCATGCACACACAAACCAGCTGCCTGCAGGATCCTTCAAGCTGGATGGGTTCAAGGTTTCCTCCCACGCAGCTCCTCAGCAACTGGTGTAGGCAGACAAGCCATCCCTGGTAAAGGAGATAGCGCACAGCCCGCAACAGTAGTAGCCAGTGAAAGGAGATAAACAGTCTTGTGTGGAAAAGTCCTCTTCTTTACATCCCACATGTTTAAAAGGACACTGAAATAGATTTGTAGGCTGCCTGTTTGCTTCATTCTGTATTTTGCTCATATCCCTGATTTTTTTTAAAAGAACATTCCTAGTATCATAACAGGTGCAAACATATTTATTTTATTAAGAAAAATGTCTTTTTATATTGGCTGAAACCCATTGTTTTTTCTTTTACTATATCCTGTATTTCTTTTAGGGATTAAAATGGCATATTAGAGCAAAGTAGCAACCTTGCTTTTTCAGTGTTTCACAGTTTTGAATACTTTATTGGGCTTTTCTTATACTGCTTGACTAAGAGGAATCTAACATCCTGCAAGAAACTGATTGATCTTTTGGCACTTTTAACCAGGAAGAATTTAATGGATATTTAAATTAAATCCAAGTGACTTATTACATATCTAGAACACAAAATGCACAGATGTAATTTATAAGCCTTTGAAATGAAATTGTGCTTATACAATTGGCATAAAGTCTTTGTAAACACGAAATAAAAGCTTGTTCATGATAGGTATATAAAGGTATTGCTAGCTGGAATCTATTTTTAACAAATAAATAAATCCAGATCAAAGATGCAAGCTGGAGCCAATAGACTTGTGAAGGTGTGCATGCGTGTGTGCTAAAAATGTGTTATGTTAAAAGTGCCTGACACTTTTAAGTCTGGTTTCTTTGTATACTATAACTGGATTCATGTTGGCAATGGGATTATGATGAGGTAAAAGACTGTACTAAGAGCACCATCCTGTGGCGACTGGAAGTAATATGTCTGCATAGAGCCACACACCTAATGTACAGCAGATGTTCAAAGTTAGGATTTGGTATTTCTTGATAAATCTGTAACTTCAGTGAAACAAAATATATTTCCAATAATTCTCTCTCTGTGTCTGTCTGTGTGCATGTGAGAATGAGAAAGAGAAAAAGAAAGAAAAGTGCTGAAACGATTGGGCATATGAATCAATGAATGTATTGGAAAGCTTATGTATTATCAATTTCTGAAATATTGACCTTGTATTCCCATGTACTTTCACTAAATTCCATCAAACTTAATAGATTTACTTCTAAGTCAACACTCTATGATAGGACAACCTGACTAGAATGTATTCATGTATGTAGATCCAGAAGATTTGATTCATAGATTGGGTGGTGCATGAGCAACTCTGTAAAGAATAGGACACATACTTTGCCATCTTCATAGCCATATAAGCCATGATAAAAAGAACCAACATAAAAGAAAGAAACAAAGGACCAAACTTCTTTAGCAGCAGTGTAGTGGGTGGGATTTTCACATATATATCTCATGGATTTAGCTATTTAAACTTTAAAATTGTCCTTTGAGTCTGAGTACAATTAGTAAGTAATCAGAGTAAGATTGTGTAGCAAGTAAAAAGCATAGTCTACTCTCAGGATTTAGGAGACCTAGAAAAACTGGCAAGCACATTTTCCCAGTAGAAGGCCTGCCTTTTTCAAGATCACATTCTTTTATGTTCCAGGCCCAGTCACCACTTCACACTTGCGTTCCATGAGCTCCATCTGTACATTTGGAGTAAGTGTGTCCAGGGCTTGTGTCTTCAGGCCTTGTGTCTACTGACAGCTTTTCTACTGAAAGCTGTACATCCACTATATCTGCTTCTAGTCTCGTAGAATAACTGAGATCACAGCACTAAATGAGGAACATTTCCTTTCCTGTCTTTCAACTACATAATCTCTATCTAGAACTAGTCTGTAGGACTGTAGCAAAAATAAAAAAGCAGGAATAGCCTTTTCTTTGACTCTCTTTAAATCATACCACACAGTTCTTTTAAATCCTCTGAAAGTTATGTGTAAAAACAGAAGTGAAACTGGAGGGTTGTAATATGGTCTTAAGAACACGTAAACAACAGTGAATGTGCAATATGAACCACATGATGAATACATCACACAGAAAAGCTTTTAATGTAGTTATCACTAAAATCTTGGCATCTTTATTTGGAAGTCGAAGAAACTCCCCATCCCTTGATGCTGAGAGGCTGTAATGAGAGACGGAGGAAGCTGTGGTGGCAGAAAGAATCCATTTTCCCCTTTGCTTTGCATAACATTCCAAATTTTACTTGTTTTTAGAGCTGTGGGCTCTTGAAATTATCTGCTGTATTTGTGAGTAGAGAAATTAGGGACACTATTTGACCAAATATGTCCAGCAGGAGAAAATATTCTTCAACAATTCCTCACAGATGCAGCTTTAAAATAAAATGCAAGAAGCTGAGATGTTTGCAGGCTGTAAAGAGATTATGGTAAAATTAAAGTTAGTATACTTGAACACATTCCTTAGTCACCTTATAAATATGGGTAGCACAAGAGTGGAGCTGGCTGCAGCCGGGGGTCAGACTGGATGGCCTGGGGAGGACCCTTCTGACTCTCTGTTTCTCTGTTTATATGAATCTTGAACCCGATGCAGGAGAATATCGTGAAAGGTTTTTTCCCCTTAGAATTTCTTTTTGAAAGCAATTCATTTTCTTTCAAATAATGAGCATGGTAGGAAAAAAGCAGAAGGCATTTTTGACCCACCTCTAGATATTTTGAATCTGTTTCTTCTAAGTATTATTCCTTTTTCACTATTGACACTGTCTATTTTTAAAATTATTAAATAATAATAATAGTAATAATAATATTTGCTGCACCTGAACCCACCTTGCACTATACCACCGATCAGTGGAGAGAGCCGCATGCTGTCTTGTCATCCCCCATCACTTCCAAAGGTGCTGCTTGGCGGCAGCAAGTGGTGCCATGGGAACGTGGGGAAAGTGCAGTGGTTGCTGTCCATCCTGGAGGCTTTCTGGAGGTAGGCCTAACGTTGCCCAGCCCTCTGTTTGGGGAACTGTGCCTACAGTGGCAGCCTTGGGTAGCCATGTAGTGCTGGTTCAGGGCTGGGCTAGGACCAGGTTTTCTGTTTTTTTTTTTGAGACAGGTTGGTATTACTCCCTAACCTGGTTAGGAGTCAGGTTGGGGATAGGCTTCTAGCTCTGGGATGGGGTGGAACAGGGATAGGATATAGTCGAGGGTTGGCCTTGTATAGTGTAAGGCGCAGTAGTGTTTTACTAGCACCATATTTATGCAGCACTTGTTTTGTTAATTAATTTGCATTTTAATTTGTCCCTGGGAGACTCTGGGAAGAAATAGGGCACTCCTATTAGTACAGTTATGGGCAGGAAAAGGTATGACATTGGGGGATTAACAAGTGAAAAAAGGGGAAGAGGGGTTAGAGTCTTACTGCTATCCCCTTTTCTGGTTCTTTCCCCCAGTGGATGATGCCACACAGTTGTATCAACCTGCCCACAGGCTAGGTCGTTCTGATGCTGAATGCAGGGGAACACAGAATATAACATGCCTCATCCATGACTTAATTGTGGCTGACCTGGCTTGCATTACGGAAAGCTGGGTGGGGGAGGAGGGAGGTGTTACACTAACCCAGCAATTTGGAGATGCACCAGCCTCACTTTGGGGCTTGGGGAGGGGAAGTAGCTGCAGTATACAAGAAAACAATATCTCTCTCCAGGCCAGTGGTGGCGAATCATTGGCAGGTGTACCACAGCAGGCACACAGAGCCCTCTCTGCCAGGACATGAGCCAAGTTTCCCCAGCATCGCCTAAGCAGCCGAGCATCGGATAACAGCGCACATACGGGCCATGCGCATGATCAAAAAAGGAGTAATGGTGCCAGGCGATGATGTCACAAGCCACGACTCATTAGCTGCAACTCATCCAAGCTTTCACATGGTCGGTCAGTGTGCTGCCAAAGATATATGTAATTGCTTGGACTGGCTGTGAGGTGTTTTTTGTAAACTAAAACCTCAGTGTTGGCATTTTGCAATAAATAAGGGGGTTTTGGGTTGCAGTTTGGGTACTAGGTCTCTAGTACCCAAGATCCACCACCACTGGGTTAGGGATAGATAAATGAGCTGTCCTGGCATGATTTTGATGGTTGGAATGTGTTTAGAAAGTGCAGAAATGATGAGCAGTGCTGAAGAGGCTACTCAAGGAAGGCTTTTCCAAAATTGCATTATTTTCAATGGAACTTTCCACCTATACTAGGGATAGGGATGGGCACCAGGGTAAGGATAGGATTAGATAAACGAGCTGTCCTGGCATGATTTTGATGGTTGGAATGTGTTCAGAATGGGCAGAAATGATGAGCAGTGCAGAAATAGCTACTCAAGGAAGGTTTCTCCAAAACTGCATTATTTTCAAAGGAACTTTCACCCTATAGTAGGTTTAGGGGTGTGCACCAGGGTATGGTTAGGGTTACAAAAATGTGGTGTCCTGGTGTGATTTTGATGGTTGGAATGTGTTGAGAATGGGCAGAAATGATCAGCAGTGCAGGAAAATCTACTCAAGGAGGGCTTTTTCAAAATTGCATTATTTTCAAAGGAACTTTCGCCCTGTAGTAGGGTTAGGGGTGTGCACCAGGGTAGGGTTAGGGTTACAAAAACGTGTTGTTCTGGAGTGATTTTGGGTCGTGGTGGTGAACCTATGGCATGTGTTCCACTGTGGTTATACAGAGCCTTCTCTGTCCGTACACAGTCCAAGTCGCCCCAGGATTGTTCCCACAGCTGAGCACCAGATAACAGTGCACATGGGGGCCATGCACATGCTCAGAAAGGAGTAGCAGTGCTAGATGATTGCGTCCTGAGCCACGACTCATTATCCACAACTTGTCCGAGCTTTCGCATGGCCAGTCAGTGCACTGCCAAGGATATTTATATATTTGCTTGGATTGGCTGTGAACCAAACTAGAACCCCAGTATTTAGGTCTTATTGCAAGACTGGCACTCTGTGATAAAGAAGTGGGTTTTGGGTTGCAGTTTGGGCACTCGGTTTCAAAAAGTTTTGCCATCACTGCTCTAGGCTTTCTGCCACTTGAGGACTGGTCTAGAGTGTTTGCATTTTATGCAGGGTGATCAAGCAGATTAAGGATTCTGTTGGTATACTGTTCACCCTGTAGCTCAGCAGATTCCCTGCCTGTGCTGATGGATAAACTCTTGGATGTGGTTTTGAAAGCCTCCAGAATGGTGGAGGAATCAAGACTGCCATGATAACCAAGGAGCTTTCTCAGCATGTCATTTGCCCAATACGTAAGAAATATCACACTCTTGACCTATCTTTTTTGGTTTTTTTCTGTACCGGAGGATTGTAAACTGGAAGTGAGGGGACTAACATCAGCCCCTTCGTCATTGTCAGACAACTTCCTTTTGAGATTTGGACTCCACCCCTTTCCACCTCTGCAAGGGTGGGGAATCCATTAAAATGGTTCATCAGCAGAGTCTGATAAATCAGGATGGATTCCAGTGGGCTCTGAAGTAGTTTCCAATTGATATGGCCAGTGGTCCTGTCAAAGCCCAGGTCACTGTATGGAATGCAGAGATGACCAGGGTGATAGACATAAGCGCTCCTAAATGCCCTTTCTCTCCAAGCAGCACCTTGGTATAGATCTGAATTATGGGCAATGAAACAGGTTTGGAGACAGCTAAAGCTCAGGTGGAGAAAAACCAGGCTGAATCTGACCAAACATGTGCAAGAGCTCGTTATCGAGCCTGTGCTGTGGCAGTGGAGGTGACAAAGAAGTTCTCCAGTGTTATCCAGTGGAGCTTTTCTGAGTGGTTTGGGGCCTTTATACCAATTGTACCACAGGTTCCATATTATCCCCCATGCTACTTAACATCTACATGAAATGGCTGGGATAGGTCATCTGGAAATTTGGGCTGAACTGTCCCCAGTAAGCTGATGGCTTCTAGCTCTAACTCTCTTTTTCATCTGATCTAGGTGAGGCAGTGACAGTTCTGAATTAGCGCCTGGATGCAGAGATGGACTGGATGAGGGCCTTCATTGAGGCTTTTTGAGGAGGTACTTTTGGTAGGCGGGTCACCTGTCTGTGCAAGTGATATTTTCCTTGTCCTGGGCAGGGAAAATATATACTCCCCTTAAGGGACAGGATGTGTAGTCTGGGAGTGTTCCTTGACCCAGAGCTACCCTTGGGAGCTCAGGTGGCTGCTGTAGCAAGCAACACTTTCCATCTGCTTTGGCTGGTCCATCAGCTGCATCCTTACCTGGACAGGCAAAGCCATGCTCTAAGTAACCTCCTGCTTGAACTATTGCAATGCACTCTATCTGTGGTTACCCTTGAAAATGGTCCAGATACTTCAATTGGTACATAAACTAGGCTGCTAACCAGGATTGGCAGACAATATCTCATAACACCAGTCTTTTACCAGTCCACTAGTTATTAAGTGAAGTCTTGGCCCAATTTAAGGTGTTAACTTTGATGTATAAAGCCCTAAATGGCTTGAGGTCTGGACATCGAAGGGAGCATTTCCTTCTATATACACTTGCCTGGATCTTAAGATCATCTGCTGCAGTCCTTCTCTGGGAGCCCTCTTGGAAAGAGGTTTGAAAAGTAGCTACTTGGAGAAGAGCCTTCTCATTAGTAGTGCCCTGGCTTTGGAATCTGCTCTCCAGAGAGTATGTCTGGCACCAACTCTATGTAGTTTGGAACCAGGCCAATATCTTTTTATTTGTCCGGTATTTTAATGCTTGGATGTTTTTACTGAATTAGTGTGTGTGTGTGTGAACATTAGGATTCAAGTGCTTTTGTGGATTTAGTCATTTTGTTTTATTCCCTGTAAACTGTCTTGAGATCCAGACTAGATATAAGACGCGATACAAGTGTGTGTGTGTGTGGAAACAAGGAAGTCACATTGGGAACAGAAAGTACCACAGCCTCCAAACCATTTAGTGAGAAGCTACAGGGTGTTTTATGTTCATGTGACTAACTGATCAATGAGGTCTGAGCGTGATAATTCTATCAGGCTGCAGCCTCTATTTCAAATGCTCCTGGATTATCTTCACAGTTAGTGCTTTGCTGTCTCAAGAGTGGGGTGATAGCAGAAATACTAGTTGAAGGCAAAACAATATATAATCAGACAAGGGCTGTTATCCTGAATCTGCTTAATCTTTAAAACAAACAATAACATTTCAGCCTAGAGGGAAGAGTATTTTCCTCTGGAGTGCAGTACTGATGTATTGAGAGCTTTGTAGAAGTGCACTAAAATACTAGATTAACTGCTTGAACAGAAATACACAATAGCTGTGAACAGCAGTATTCCAACTGTTAAAAAATACAAGATATAATAAATCATTCACTGGTGGCATCATTCATCCCAGAGAATCTATGATGGACTGAAATGGATGAAAGCAATGGAAAAGTTTACTGCTGTGCTGTGCAAGTTGGTATTGAAACAAGGAGGTAGCCCATGTTTGATGCTTGCACTCAGATGAGAAAACACTGTGTGTGATAAGGGCATAGAAGAAACTTTTCACAAGGCCAGTAGTATGCACAGGTACATCATTCATTTTATTTTGAAAAGATGCTGATAGGAAGCATGTTTACAAGATCTATACAAAAAGTCTATTAAAAGGATATTTATATTTTGCCTTGAGAAAACTCCTGAGTATTTACAGAAGCTGCAGAAGTTCTACTCTGAGATCAGTTCCATCTTTCATTACAATAAGGGAAGCCCATTTCCTTTGCTGGCATTCCTGAATACTTCTATGAAAGCTGTGGTGCCTGAGGGACACCTTCAGTCTCATGCAGCTGCTCCCATGTTTTTGCCTGCCCATGATGAAATAGCATTTGATATAGACCCAGAGGCATTCTGTGGAAATGAAGATGGTAGCTAGAAACTCTGTTGCTACTTCCATTTTAAGCATACCGGGCTGCCCTGTGAAACTATAAGAGGAAAAAAAAAGGGTCTGTTTCTCTGCCACCATGTGGTAAGTTTCAGGATGACAGCTGAATTACTGGAGCAAAGGTATTGGAATAAGAAGGAATCTCTCTCTCTCTCTGCACGTGTGTGTGTGTGTTTCTCCCTTGTTGCCCTCCGTAATGCATTTCCTTAAGAACTGCAGTTAGCCCCTCCTCTCTTGGCCATTAGAATGGGGTATAGATGACTCTTTCAATTTGAACGAATGAATGAATGTCATTGATAACCCATCTCATCTCATAGTTGGTCTTCCTTTTCATCTTTTGCCTTTGAATTTCTTTAGCATTCTTCCCTTCTCTGATGAGACTTGCCTTCTAGTGATGTGTCCAAAGTTAAACAGCTCAACATTGGAACTTTTCTTTAGGAATCTGCCTTCATTTGATCCAGGATCTATCTTTTCACATTTCTGTTAGTTCAGGATATTCGCACAACTCTTCACCAGCACCATGTTTTGAGCACAGATATTTGCCTTTTGTCAGCTTTCTGCATGGTATTAGTGATCAGGAATACAGCAGTGTGGATGATTTTGGCTTTGGACTACAGTGAAACATCCTTCCACTGAGTATCTTTTCTATATCCTTCATTGCTGCATTTCCAAAGCTCAGTCTCCTTCATATTTCCAGTCCCTCTGGAACTGATGACTGAGCAAATCTTCCACAATTTTAATTTCTTCATTGACAGTAACATTCTGTAATTCTTCTGCAGTCATGATTTTTGTTTTCTTATTTAGCTGCAGTCCTGCTTTTATCTTTTCTTCCTTCACTTTCATCAGGAGTCATTTCAAGTCATTGCAGCTTTCTGACAGTAATATGGTATCATCTGCATATCTTAAATTAGTGATGTGTGTTCTGCCAATCTTCACTCCTTCTTCTGAATCTAATCCAGCTTTCCTTATATTTTGCTTACAAACTGAAGATACAGGGCAATAAAAATTTGTTACTTTTGCCCATGGGAAGCCATTCAATTTCTCCATATTCTGTCCTAACAGTAGCTTCTTGTCTACGGTACAGGTTACTTATAAGGACAATACAGTGGTACCTTGGCTCATGAATTTAATCCGTTCCAGGACTCTGGTCGTGACCCAAATTGGTCATGAGCCAAGTTAAATTTCCCCATAAGGTTCAGTGTAAATAAGGTTAATCTGTTCTGTAACCATTTTTTAAATCAGAAAAATGTGAAGCAAAGTGACAACAAAGATCGTGGCCATCTCCCTGCCCCCCCCTCACCAGCACAACTGAGATCGCGCCTGTCATCCCTGCAGGCACCCATCATCTTGGCACGTGCCCGTCATCACAGCTTGCTGGGTGGGGTGGGGGGGCAGAGATGGGCATGATCGCGGACGCACTGGGGGAGGAAGAGACGGGTGCAAACGGCGCACTGGGGGAGGGAGAAATGGGTGCGATCTCAGCCATCTCCCCCCTCCCGCCCCAGCACAATCACGGTCATCTCCCCACTCGGGGGCAGGGGGGGGAGATGGTCGCAATCATACTGGTTTTGGTGGGGGGGGATGGCCGAGATTGCACCCATCTTTTCTGCAGAAGCGCACCTGTGATCACGCATGTCTTCCCTGCATGAAAGCAACCCCCCCAAGGGGGGAGACGGCCACGATCGCAGTTCCGTTTGTGCAGGGAAGAGGTGCGTGATCATGGGCGTGCTGCTGCAGGAAAGATGGGTGCAGCATAGCGCAGCTGCGGGGGAGATGGCCGAGATTGCCCCTGTCTTTCCTGCAGGAGCGCGCCTGTGATCACACATGCCTTCCCTGAACGAAAGCAACTGTGATAGTGGCCGCCACCCAATGCAGAGTTCGCTACCCAAGTCAAAATTTTAATGAAATAACCTGATTTGTTCGTGAAGCAAGGCGTTCATGAGCCGAGGTACCATGTATAAGTATAACAAGTGTTGAGCCACACCCATTTCTTTCAGGACAATTCATAGCTTCTTGTGATCCACACAAAGGTTTTACTGTAGTCTATAAGCACAGACTGATCTTTTTCTGAAATTCTTTGGTGACCTCCAGTAGCCAACAGACATTTATAATATGACTGCGAGTGCCTCTTCCTTTTCAGAATCTAACTTGAACATCATGCATTTCTTCCTCCATACAGGATAAATTCATTGCTGCAGTAACTTGATCATCACTTTGCTTGAATGGACAATTAGTTCAATGGTCCTGTGGTTGCTGCACTCTTTTGCATCTCCTTTCTAGGGGATTGGAATATATACTGAATGTTTCCAATCTGTTGCATTGTTTTGTTTTCCATAATTGCTGGCATATTCTTGTTAGGATTTGAACCAATTCATTCTTTGCAGCTTGGAATAATTCTATTGGTATCATATCTGCTCTATACTTCCCTGTATTCTTTTTAATATCTTCTGTATATTGTCTCTACCTTCTTTTTATTTTATGCTAGTCAGATATCACATCCCCCTGCTGGTTTTCAGCACTCCTAATGCAAGTCTGAATTTATTTTTGATTCCTTGGCTCTTCTTGGTTTTTCCTTCATGGTCTTTTTATAGAATTGTTCTACTCTGCCTCGATCTCTTTGTATCAGATAAGGTGTCATATAAAATCAGTAATAATAAATGCATAATATGACTTATGATTGCAGTGTGTGGTTCTCTCTCTGTGCACATGTGCATGCAAGGGAGAGAGAGAGACTAGGGGGACTTTGATGTTGTTCCAGATTATTTTCAAAAGTACTCAACTTCAATAAAGTAAGCTAAAAAAAGCATGAAACACCTGTATTTTAAAACAAAAGTTCATAAAGTAGGAGACAATTCATTGGGAAGAACCATTATCACATGGCCCAAGAAGTCACAGTGGAACACACTGTTCTGTTCAGTTTCATGGATAACAAATTTCTGAACCAGAATTAAATCTTTTGCTGAATGATACATCAGAGGAAACTAATAGGAATTTCCCCCGCACCACACGCATCAGTGTCTTTCTAGGGATAGAGTTCCACTGTATAATCATGATGAAATATTTTACCTTGAGCACAGCATTCATCATAAGAACAAGTCTTTACTGAGTGAAGATTAATGGGATGGAAGGAAAAAAGTACAAAGAGAAAGCAAGTGCTGCATTTTCTATTTCTTTCCCATGAAAAATGCATGTTCAGTTTTGATTGTTTTCACAGAGCAGAGAAAATGACTGGCAAACACACAGTACTCAGTGTACGTTTGACGAATGGCACAACTATTTTATACAAATATGCTTGTTCATTTATTGGAAGAAATAGCTATTCTGTATGATACCTTTATAAAAAAGGAATAGCTACCAGGAGAAGACATGTGATTAACTGAGCCATGGATAAGAAGCTAGTGATTCTTGAATGTTCTGATATATGTTCAAGGAACAAGGACATACTGTTTCTGATTATGATACTTTTGAGTAGAAGTACTATATCAATGGGTACCTCGCCTATTGTAGCTTTTTCATGTATAAAAAAAATAATCACTAAGCCAGAGAACAGCAAAAGGAGGGAAACCAGTAATGGCCACATGCCTGATTCTGAACAAAGGCAACTAAACAAGGAAATTAAAGTTGAAGCTTTGAGAAATACTCAATGTTCTGTACCTGAGAAAAATTAGGAGAGTTCAAGGAAACATCAAGCTAATATAAAAGCCTTTTCAGCCTCACTGGAATTGGTCTGAAAATATTTTAAACAACTTGGTGTTTTACTGATAATTTGGACTACCATTCCCAGAATTCCTGACCATTGGCCTTGTCTGTTACTGAAGTTCAGAATAGTTGGTGGCACAAATTTGGGGAAAACTGGCGTTAGAGTCTGATCACCCATTTTAGGTGGCATGTTGCTGCTGAGAGGCTTTACCTATTGCATATCACCCTGTCTCACAGTGGTTAATAGCACTGGATGATTATCATCAACATTTTATGGCCACTTCTGTCAATGTGTTAAATTTTCAGTTTCACAGTAAGATGGAATCCCCCCCACCCATCACAGAGATGAATGGAGTTAAAATAGAGTTCATTGATTTACACATGACTCTCTTGGAGAAATTAAATACATACATACATAGTCTAATCTTGCTTTCAGCAAACTCTAGCTAATAAACATTATTTATTTATAATATGACATGTATTTATTTATTCATTTCTATATTGCCCAATAGCTGAAAGGTTCTCTGGGTGGTCCACAAAGTTAAAAAGACCATATAACAAAAACAACAAGAATATATAATAATTAAACAATAAAACAACAACCCCCCTAAAATGGTGAGAACAGGTCCATAACAACTGCAATCAAATTGGTCCTGAAGTACAGCTGCAATACAAGATAAAACACAGAATAAAAGTTGAGTATAACCATTAACTATTAAAATACTGGGCAAATAAAAAGGTTTTTACCTGGCACCAAAAAGAATAAAGGATAGGTGTCAGATGCACCTCTTTGGGGAGCTGGTTCCATAGAGTGTTCCAACTCAAATTTCTGCTGGTGGTTCCCTGAGTAGAACCTCAAAGGATGACCTTATGGTCAGAGTAGGTACAGATGGAACAAGGCATTCCTTCAGATTACCTGGACCCAATATGTTTAGGGCTTTAAATGTTAAAATGATCACTTTGAATTGGGCCCAGACTTCAATTAGCAATCAGTGCAGCTGAAAAAGACTGGCATGATATTCTTATGAGCCAGTCCCTGTGAAAAGCATTGCTGCCATATTTTGAATCAACTGATCTCCAGACTGTTTTCAAAGATAGCCCCATGTACAGCATGTTATGGTACTCTGGATGAGAGGATGGATCACTGTAGCTAGGCTCTGCCTGTCCAGATGGGGTCATAGCTGACATCTCAGCCTAAGCTGATAAAAGGTGGTCTGTGCCACTGAGTCCACTGTCCACTTGTGACTCAAGTGATAGTTCTGGATCCAGGAGCACCCAAAGGGACTACAAAGATGGATGTAGACCCAAAGACAGCCTAATTGACCAGCTGCTTCTATCTCTGCTTCTAAAGGAGAGTCTAACCTATGTACATGGATGCTTATATTCAGGGTGTAAGTAGTATGGTGTCTTCCAGGTGTTTTGTACTACAGCTATTATGATCTCTAGTTATGGGCCATGTTGGCTAGGACTTAAGATAGCTGTTGTTGTTAGTCGCGAAGTCGTGTCCGACCCATCGTGACCCCAAGGACAACATTCCTCCAGGCCTTCCTGTCCTCCACCATGCCCTGGAGTCCACCTAAGCTCACACCAATTGCTTCAGTGACTCCATCTAGCCACCTCATTCTCTGCCGTCCCCTTCTTGTAGTGCAAAGCAATTGAGGGCTTCTTATCCTTGCTTTCCATGTTAAGGTCAGGTGTGCTCTGTTATGATTTTCAGTACTTTTTGGTGTAAGAGTAAATTTTAGGAGGAACTCAAGTTTTCTTATCAACTGATGAACTTTTTCATTCTTAACTTTCCTTGATTTCAGAAAAGAAATTCACTGAATTATATGAACAATTGGGAGGTCAATGAAGCAAGGATTAACTTAAGTACATCTGTATAATATTTTTAAAATAGCATTCCTTTGCTTTCCCAGACTGTTACAGCCTTGATCCCTCCTGATTTTTTTTGCTTATATGCATAGGAGGGAAATAGAGAATATCAGAGGACTGGGAACAAAGCCCCATGAGGCTCTCTATGTGATAGCACTTTTTGAATACTTGAAAGGTTGTCACAGAGGAGGTCCTGGAACCCTTCTCAATCATGTCAGAGTACAGGACACAGAATAATGACCTCAGGTTACCAGAAGTAGAATCCAGCTGGACATCAGGAAAAACTTTCTGACTGCTGGACAGTATGACAATGGAACCAATGACCTAGGGAGGTTGTGGGCTCTCCCACATTGGAGGCATTCAAAAGGCAGTTGGACAGCCATCAGTCAGAGATACTTTAGCTTGGAGACCTGTATTGAGCAGGGGTTGGACTCAATGACCTTACAATATCATCTGTCTCTGCTATTCTATGAATGTGCTTAGTGATGCTTTACTAATAGAGCTAATATACATAGGTGTATTTTTCTATACATAGGTGTATTTCCCTGTTTTCTAATAAGGAAAAAGGAAAGATAATGAAATAAAACCTTCCAACCCTTCCAGGAATTCAGTGCCAAAGTTTTGCATAATTTTCTTTGGGCCAGTTGGGGCAGGGAAGTCCAGTTTTTTCAACTCTGTGAATTTTATTTTTCAAAACTAGGTGTCAAATAATGCCATTCAGGCTCAGATTCCACAAGTGTGGCTATGCAGGTAACTCTACACTGCTAATCTAAGATTAAAATACATTTTAGTCACTACATATTTTGATCAATATTTTTCCAGATGTTTCAGAGACATTTCTCTGTCAGTGTTTGGCCCTTTGTACTTGGGCTTTTTTTTTTTTTTGACAATTCTACGATCATACTTCTGTGAAATTAACCCATGGTCCAAACACATTCTCACCCAAGAAACTAAAGATACTGTATTTGAACTTGAGTGAATGCTGTGTATCTAAATATCTAATGCAATAAAACAGAAATTGTCTTTTATTTCAGTTTTGGTAGATCCGTATTGTGCTTCCTGACGGGAGTCTCAAAGTGTCTCATTTTGTTGTTCTTAGTCGCGAAGTCGTGTCTGACCCATCGCGACCCCATGGACAACATTCCTCCAGGTCTTCCTGTCCTCCACCATCCCTCGGAGTTCACTTAAGCTCACACCAACTGCTTCAGTGACTCCATCTAGCCACCTCATTCTCTGCCGTCCCCTTCTTCTTTTGCCATCTATTGTTCCCAACATTAGGCTCTTCTCCAGGGAGTCCTTCCTTCTCATTAGGTGGCCAAAGTCAAGGTTGATCTATAGGGCTGACCGGTTTGATCACCTTACCGTCCAAGGGACTCGCAGGAGTCTCCTCCAGCACCACAATTCAAAGGCCTCAATCCTTTTGCGCTCAGCCCTCCTTATGGTCCAACTTTCACCACCATACATTGCAACTGGGAAATCCATAACCTTGATTAAACACACTTTTGTTGGCAGGGTGATGTCTCTGCTTTTTAGTATGCTCATAATATGCATAAAATGCATATTTTATGTCTCATAATATGCATAACATGCAATGGAAACCATATATTAATATTAAAAAGTAAGGTATGTGGTTGACTTGTCTTATCTTCTCCTGGATGCTTTCTCACTGGGCACTTTCATACATCACTGCATCCCATTTTGGCAATAAGCCACAGCAGTATGGTTCTTATGTGATTCAGCTCACCATGGACTCTTCAGTTTCTCCTTCCTCCTCCCCCCTTAGTCCTCCCACAAATATCCAAGGTGACCTTGTGTTAGGACCAATTTATCTAGCCCTCCTTCACATGATAGCAAGCTATTTTTGGATCAACACACTTTTTCTGTCCCTCTACTCCCCCCCACCCCAAAATTGCTGACAATCAACATCCTGAGTAAAC